>NW_011339306.1:296950-331887 GCF_000735185.1 Notothenia coriiceps | reverse complement strand
ACTAACGCCCGCGACGGACCCAGGTTCGATTCCGGCCTGAGGTCGAAAAAAAAACGCCCGTTCATCACGTCCATTCGCGACCCACCTATCACATCTCTGCACCCCACCAGTGGGGCGCGCCCCACACTTTGAGAAACGCTGCATTAAGCTGTCTTTGGCTCTTGTCTGCTGTAACAATGTAAATGTATCTCCTTTGGGACTAATAAAGCTGATTCTGATCGCAAAAACCAAGCCAATCCTTTGCTGCGTTCATGGAGCTACGTGGAAGTGGGGAAGGACAACGCTTGATTGCGGATACGTGATTTCAGATTCTAGCACAGTTTATTGCTCTTATACCTTGATTGCTGCCAACTAGGATGCTCAACAGCTTGCTTAACGGAACTTTGATGCTGGTATCAGTTTTGTTTACCACCAATCACGGGAGTATTGTGTATAGAAAGTGTGTAGTTGTATTTCTTGCGCTACCTAACATCCATGAAGGCATCATGACAGAGGGAGGGCTGTCACTCAGGGTGCCAAACTACTCTTTGGTAAGCCCCGCCCCCCGAAGCATATCAGGGTCAAAAGTCTGAAAGCGAAAAAAAAAGATCTGAAAGTGAAAAAAAAGATCTGAAAGTGAAAAACGATCTGAAGGCGAAAAAAAGATTGAAACCTGAAAAAAAAAGATTTGAAACCGAAAAAAAAATTGTTTTGAATCTGAAAACGTAAAATCTGAAACTGAAAAAAACAAGTATTCAAACATCAAAATATGTATAAAAGTGAAATATGAAAATAAATATTTTATTAAAAAAAATTGCTGAACTGAATCAAAATAATATTCAACCTGAACAATTATTTCAAATACTTTTTTTTGTTTTGAATACAACATTGTATTTTTCAAAGTTCAGGATGAAAACTTGGACTTTCAAATAAATTGTATTTTTTTGAATGATCAAAACTTATGACCCTGAAATAGCTCCATAATACAACTACATAACAGTCCGTCAGTGAACACATAAAATAGCACACTCCGTACACTAGGTGGCGGTATAATAAAAGCTGGTCACCAGGGAAACAGAAGGCGGAAGCTGTAGGTCGTCCACACCAGAAGATGGCGCTGTTAGCTTCGACTGTTAGCGCTTCGGTCATCTCTTGATTATACACGTTGACTGTAAACAGCAGCAGCTTTTTAGCATGGATTTCGATGTTGTAGCTTAATGTTTTAGTTTTTAGCTATTTGTTTTTAATGTGTTGTGGTCAGAATGTCGTTGAAACTCATGGCACTAACGTCAGCCAGTGCTAAGCTAAACGTTAGCTGCCAACGGACAGTGTTTAGCTGCTTGACTACTTTGTTGCTGTGTAGTTGATAGGGTAAGATAACTTAATGAACACAATGATAAAGTGTTTGCCTAAAGAGGTTCAGGGGAAACTTCGCTCCGGTGTCGCTCTGCCCTCACTTCAGCAGTGCGTGGAGGAGCTCATCCTGAACAGCATCGATGCCGAAGCTACCTGTGTGGGAGTCAGGATGGACATGGAGGCGTTTAAAGTTCAGGTGATTGACAATGGCGCTGGGATAAACTCCGAGGATATGGATTCCCTGGGAAATCGATATTACACAAGCAAATGCAGCTCTGTTGAAGACCTGGAGAGCCTCAAGTGGTATGGTTTCAGAGGAGAAGCCCTGGCAAGTATAGTTTCTCTCTCCACACTTGTTGAAATCTCTTCCCGGACCAGAGCAACAGTGAAAACTCACGTCAAAATCTTCAAAGATGGCAAAAGCATGGACGTGTTTGAAGGAGAGACTGCTCGACCCGCTGCAGGGACAACTGTTGTCGTTTGTAACTTCCTCCACAACATGCCTGTGCGGAGGAAGAGGATGGATGCTGTTCTGGAGGGTGAGAGGATCAGACACAGGGTGGAGGCTATTTCTCTGATGCACCCCTCAGTGTCTTTCACCCTGAAGAATGACTGCACAGTGGCCATGATGGTGCAGCTTCCTAAAGCTAGAAACACCTACCACAGGTTTGTTCAGATACACAGCCTTGGGAGAGCACAGAAACTTGGAGAAATCAGCTACACAAACGGACAGTTTGAAGTGATTGGTTATATTGGCAGAGAGGGCCACTACAACAACAGTTTACAGTTCCTGTATGTAAACGAGAGGCTGCTCCTCAAAACACGGATACACAAGCTCCTTAATTTTCTCCTACGCAGGCTGAGCAATTCAAACCCAAAAAATGACAGTCCAGATATGCAGTCAGCCGTGAGAAGTCCAAAGACCAAACGGAGCCAAGACCCCCATGGAGTGTACGTCATCAATATGAAATGCTCTTACTCAGAGTATGATATATGCCTTGAGCCTGCTAAAACTCTAATAGAGTTCAAAGATTGGGATGGCGTTTTGCTGTGCATAGAAGAAGCAGTGAAAGCTTTCCTGAGAAAGGAGAACTTGGTGGCCGTGCTTTCTCAAGATGACTTTGACAAAGCACCGGCTGAATTGTTTGGCACTACAGTTGAAGAGGGGCATAACACTGGCAATGTTGGCCAAGCAACAAGCAGTGCTTCCACACTAGATTGCAATATTGGAATGAAACTGGCATCTGATTCTGTCCATCGAAAGCGCCAAGATGACTGTGTATGTGAGGAAGATGTTAGCAGGGACTCTGGTCAGGTGGAGGGCAAAGAAGAGACTGAACAACAAAGGAAGGAAAAGAGAACCGCAAAGCAGTTGGAAAGTGAAGAGGGCATAAATAAAGGTGTTAGATGTGAGCCATCCTGTGATCTAGCTAGACTCAACCCTACATCTGATATTAAGAATAATGTAGAAGAGGAGTCCAGTGAAGCTGGCGAAGGCTCTGACGTTTTTTGTAAGTCAAGTTCAGTCGTAGAGCTAGAGGGTGAAAAGCTGGAACTCTCAAAAGAAAATGACATGTTGATAAACAATACAGACTCAAACGGCAATGAGACTTTACTAGACTGCTTCGCTCCACAAATTCAGCCTGACATGAACTATATTGAGCAAATATTACCTGACTGCCCGGGTACAGGAGGACATCATCACACTTTAGTAAGTAACAGAAAGATCAGTCTGTCCGATCCATATATCCATGAGAATCTGCTGACTCAGGACATGTCACAAAAGTCAGTATTTCAGCAAACACCTGGGCAGATATGTGAAGAGAGATGTACTGCATTAAAACGCAGAATCTCACTGGAAGCAAGGCAGGACAGAACTGGTCAGAAACAAGACTTCACTCATATCATTCGCTCAAAGATTCCCAGGGTTTCAACGTCTCAAAAGTTGTCTTTATGCAAGGATTCTGGATCGCTTGAACGATTCAGAAGAGTGTATGGTGAATCTGATGAACTGAAATTACCCTCTCAGGAGAATGCAAATAGATGTTCTCAGTCCGACGGATTTGTTATGTATTCGCAGAACAATTTGCTTTGCCAGAAAGATCAGCGACATGTTGGAAAAGTGGAAAAAGAGAAAACCAACAGCCCCCTAACACTCTCAGCATTCACCAAGTTAAAACCAGCCTCAGTGCAGAATAGAGGCAAAACATCTTTGGCAACTAAACTCTTCCAATTGAAACACCAGAGGGCAGACCATTCAAAAGTATTACCAAAGGACAAGTGTCTCAGTACTGGTAACGATGACCCCCAAGACGGCAATAACAACGAGCATCACTGTGAAACCGCTCTGAATCCTGAGGCGCTCCCGGTTTGCAGTACACATCCTCTGGCGGCTGAGGGGGAAGAGGCCTCAGGTGACTGGCTCCATCACTACGAAGCATCTGTGGGAAAGACGGTGTACGTCAACAAAGTGACCGGGCTCAGCCGATATGACGACCTGCCTCCTGAAGAAACAACAGTGCGCTGTACGTCTGATGTCACCAACATGGCCGTTAGTGTCATCAATAAAATGGGTGAGCCACTTCTTTGTTCTGTGCATGTGATTTTGACATCATAGTGACTTGAAGTAGCATTTAACATTAACCAAGAATACCACTTCACTGTTCCTTAAACTGTAGGGATGGAGTACAGATGTTACCCTTTTCAGATGGATCTAGTGTTGCCCTTCCTACCTAAATCCAGGACGGAGAGAGTGATTAGTTCAGGGCTTGATGACAGAGGTACAGAGGAGAAAGACAGACTGTAGACATAGGGAGGGATATAGGGAGCCTAAAACTCACACAATATATCGAATGAATGTCTGCTTTTTGTGATCAAGTATTATGTTGTCTGTCTTAACAGGTGCCAATACCGAGAGCTCCAACTCACTGACGACGTTGTACTCAAAATGGAAAAATCCTGTGTTCGTTCGCCCTCCTACGGTAAACAAAGCTTGTGTGTTTAAAAGTTTTGAAAAACTTTTCTTGTATCTGTTTTTTAAAATTTTATTATTATAATACAATGAATAATACAATTCAAGGGCAAATAGACTAAATCAAAACATAGGTGCAAGATATGATATAGAAGTGAAAATAAAAATGGAGACCAGAATAAGATTGAGGAAATGAGAAAAACAAAAGGTTATATTTTTGTGAGCCAATTCATTTAATTAAAAGGGTTTCAGCTGCGGTTTAAATATATTTACATGGTAAAAAGAAAAGCATCTATGCCTTTTTTCTTTCTTGTGAATTTAAATGTTTTGATTAATTTTGAAAAATCTATGTCATTTTGATGCAGTTTTTAACGATGCATTCTGATCTCTCCCGTGCCAACAGGTTGGTGTGGACGTTACGAGCGGACAAGCCGTGGGGCTGGCTGTGAAGATCCACAACATCCTGTTTCCTTACCGCTTCTCTAAGGCCATGATTCACTCAATGAAGGCATGTGTCTCTCGTTGTTCCCTTTTGAATGTTCTGACATTCATTATAAAGTGCTCTTTATAATGCCATTTAACTTTCGTTGATGTAGGAAGTCATTGTTATATATTTACCTCATAGGTTATTCATCAAGTGGATAAGAAGTTTCTTGCATGTCTTATCAATACGAGAGACGAGGAGCCTGCAGCCTTGACTGGAACTGAAGGTAAGGACAGGAGATTCACAGTTTTTTTTTTGTTTTTTTTTTATCAGCATCTCATGGACTTTTTATTTATCCCCAGGAAACCTTTTGGTGCTGGTGGATCAACACGCTGCACACGAGAGAGTTCGACTTGAAAATCTAGTTGCAGGTAAAACAAAAACGCTCCAAGCACAGTTTTAACACGGAGAAAGACATGTCAAATTAGCAATGCTGTTGTTGCAACTCCATCGTGATACCACAGTTTAACTGTATGTCCTGTCATAGATTCTTATGAGGAGGACCCAGATGCACCGGGGCAGAAACGTCTGTGTTCATCAACTATTCTGCCTCCTCTCGAGATCACTGTAACAGAAGAAGAGCTCAGGCTGCTCAGGTGTGTTTGATTATCTGTACAGTACACGAGCAAAGGAAAACTCCTGTTAAACCAGTACACTTACCTAAAGGCAGATACTACCCAATTTGAGAATATAAATATTTTGGTAGAAACATTTTACCCAACACGAACTGAACACTCAGTAGCCTTATTGACGTGGGGGATAGTCAGGCCTCGGGTGTATTAGAAAACATAGGACAATGTCACGTAATAAGAGTATAACCATTTTTAAATGTATTTTGTTACAGGAAAATACATACATTACAACATTTAACAGACATGAGCCTCACACAATGACCTCTAATGTTAGTGAAATTCACTTCAGAAGGCAATTGTCATTCTTCAATTTACAGAATAATCTACACTCTTGCCATTGGCTAAGCTTTAAACGTTTGAAACACACTTTCAATATTGTTGTGGGCTGTTATTTTTTGTTTTGCCCCACCAAGCTTTTCTTGCTCTTAAACGCTTTCTCTTTAAGTATTAAAATAAGCTGAATTCTGAGATGTACAGACAAACTTGACACTTCTTTTGTTCCAAACCTGTTTATTTCATAACATGGACATTATTACATTGGCATGGTTTTATCTCAGTGTTTTTTGTATTGCTTATGTTGGTGAACCTTTGCTCTTCAGATCATGTCAGGGACATTTGCGGAGTCTGGGCCTGGAAGTGAAGTTCTCACAGGTAGCGGAGCCACAAGTGTTTGTTGGGAAGGTACCACTTTGCTTCATGGAAAAGGAGAGTAATGAGCTCAGGCGGGGGAGACCATCTGTTATCAAGACTATTGTTGAGGTAAGAATAATGAAAACCTCTTATCTATTGTTTTATGTTTCCATCCCCTTATGTTAACCTCTTTTTCTGTCATCACTCGACAGGAGTATCTACGAGAGCAAATTGAGGTGAGCTTGGAAATTTCTTTACACCCCCTAGACCTTTTTGTGGGGAGAAACCATCTTGTGCTACTCGATAAATGGTGAATTGTCTTGTTTCTTTTTCTTTGTCTCAGTTACTCCGCTCCACGGGTAGAGTGAGAGGAACTCTGCCTCTCACTGTGCTGAAGGTGCTAGCCTCCCTAGCATGCCATGGTAAAGTCAAATGACTTCTCTCCCTCCTTCTTTTTATTACTTGATGATTCCATAAATGTACCCACTGAAAACGTGTCTATATATATTTGTATTTAACAGGTGCCATCAAATTCAATGACAGCCTGAGTAGAGATGAATGCCACAGTCTGGTGGCCTCCTTGTCCTCCTGCCAGCTGCCCTTCCAGTGTGCCCACGGCCGTCCATCCATTGCTCCCTTAGTGGACACCCTCCATTTGGACAAAGATGAACAGGTACTAAAATGGACTTAACTTACTACTAAATGTACTTTCAAAGGTATTTACAACACAGCTATCTGGTGGTGACGCAGCATTCTTGTCTCCTGCAGGAATTACAGAAACCCAACCTCCAAAAGCTGAGAAGAATGTATAAAGCATGGCAACTTTATGGAAATAGATAAGTGGGTGTGTATTTTATTTGAAATGTGTTGTTTATTGTCAACAACATGAATCATAACTCAGAAAAATTACCTTTTTATTAAATGGCTTAATTTCCCCCCAAAGCACTGCAGCTGTTAACCATTTGTTTTTATACTTAAGCATCTTTGAACTCATAGGAAGACTTTGCTATTTATACATAACATTCTGTCGAAAATGAGCTACAGTTAGCTTCGTAAGTACATAGTTTGAACACCAGTTTGATTTATATACCATGGGGAGCACGAAAAACAATATTCAGAAAATGTATAAAAGCAGAGATATTTTTTTTTTTCAAATGACTTCAAGAATAAACATTGATAAATAGTGTTGCATTATCAGATACACAGAAAAAGGCACATTGTAGCGACTGTGTAAATGTTCCCAAAACAGAATTCCTCCAGCATTCCTCAGGTTGCGCTCCAGAAATAATATTCACTCAATCAACTTCCTGGTCTTGAAAAATCGTCTCAAATAGAAAATCTGCCACAGGGCCATAGCAAGAAAACCGAAGATGGAGATAATGTTGAAGTGCAGCAATCGCGTATGGGTGGACTCTGTTTGAAAAAGAAAAACGCAGTTAAATAAAGTCAAATTTGTTAAATCTTCAGTCAAATGGATAGCTTGAGACAAAACCAACAATTAATCACACAGAGAATAAAACTGCTGCAACCCGGTTTCAAACCCTCAAGCTTGTTCTTCTCCTGGCTTCACCCCAAACAGAGGGTAATTTCCATCTGCTGTTCAAGGCAAAGCACACATTGAAGTAGCCAAAGCAGGAAACTTAAACCCACAGAAAGCTTTGGGAACTTACCTATACACTAAACATATTGCTCTCTTAACTTACTGTTTGTTTGTCTCATTTCTTTCTCTCGTTTCTTCAAGTACTCAAAGTCAAGAGAGAGGTGCTCAAGATATTTTAGCGGGGGTCAGTTTCTCCACTGGTTTAATCTAACAGAGAGGTTACAATGGTTATATGTTTGAGGTTACAACATTTTACATGTATTTATCAGTAGTGGCATGATATCTGACATTAAAGTATTAACATGGTCTCTCACCTCTTCCTCAGTCTTCATTCCCACGCCATGCTTTATGTTCAGTTTGAGCAGTTGGTCTGAAACCGTTCAACTACCTAAAGTCAAGCATTAATGGCATATTGTGTTATTTGTCAGAAAATAATTTGGATTTTGCATCACTTGAGTCACCCCAATCAAGCATGATTGGCTTCCATTGTGGATCACAAATAACTTATAAAGCATTTGTCCATTGGAGTTGGAATACTCCCTCTCCCGCTCTATTTAATGGACAACTTTCTGTATTTCTTTCATACTATTTTAAATCATATATTTTTACAACACCTCACTCACCCATTGAAGATGTGCTATCGAAGCAAACCTCAAAGTGGTCATGATTTTCTGTTATGAATGAAAATGTCCCCTTTGTGGCATTCTCCTTGCTGTACAATGTATCACCATAATTATCGGTGATCTGAGGAAAATGTAGTTGTATTTTTAAACTTGTATTTTTGATATACTTTTATTAAAGTTGTTTAATAAAATAAAAAACAAGAAAAAAACAGTCTAAGTTTGCCATATGTTACACCTGGTGTGACATGTTCACATACCTTCAAATTAGTAATAGTGTTAGGAAGTTGGCTGACTTCGTATTCGCCTGAGACTAGGGATGGGAATTTGAAAGCAAATGTATATTCAAATATTCGACCCCCAAAAAAACAGTTAACCGATTAACCGAAATGTACATATCCTATATAAAATAAAATAAAAATGTGGGAAATGTTTTTACAAACACATATTTTTTATTTTGAAAGATAAATAAATATGTTCAAATAAGTATAGAAACCAAGTCGAATTTGTCAAATGTATTGAACTGGTGATCACAGTTTGAACAGTTGACAGCTATAGGCCTACAGCTTTCATGCTTAAAACATAACTTGGTTTTCTGATGGATTTTGACGTAAACGCGAGTGAAGTATAACCGGACGCGAGAGAGAGAGATCAGCACCTGCAGCTCTGCCCGCTGTGAGAGACCGGTGAGCGGAGCAAAACACACCTTTAGACCTAACACATTTAGCTATGGCACTGTCGTATACATTGAATTATTCCATTTGATATATGTAATCAACTTAGGCACCCCTCCCAATAAAAATTACAATAAAAAAATTACAATAAAAATATTCATAACTCATATTCTCATACCTGAATAATTTCGAATATTCGATTAATCGTTCCCATCCCTACCTGAGACCAGCACATCTTTTTGGATATCTTCTTGTAGACATTTGCTAAAATTGGTCGGCAGTTAGAATGTGATAGAAAACACTCGGTGCAAAAGGACAGGTGTCAGCAGGATAACGCAAAGTCTAGACATGCTGCTTTATTGTGATGAGAGTGAACGATGATGCTGCTGCTGCTGCTGTCAAATTCAGCTCCCTCCCTCCCTTGAGTTCCGGGTCATGCCACGTGACTTCTCCGCCCCCACATGTCCAACCTCTCCTCTTCAACACCTCCTCCCCAAGTAAACAGTTGAGCATCATTTCATTATGACTCTGATCTTTGGAAAGCCAGCCCCGAAGTACTAAGTTTATCCAGAGCTCCGTCTAAAATACGTTTGGTATGTTGTTGAAAATGAAATAGAGAAAGGAAATGTAGTTAGTCTGTTAAATGAGAAAAATTAACGGACTAAACAATTAGTAGGCTACAAATTATATTCGACATTCAATATTTTTGTAATGATCGTGAAAATGCTTCGCGTCGACCTTGAAATGAAACTATGTTTTACAAGATAAAACGAAATCAGTGGATGCTGTTTGACTTTGTATTAACTCTTACATGCTTTAGTATATTTCACTCTTGATTAAATGAATGCACCAGGACATTAAGATTTAATCAGCCTGAAAAATGGTAACAAGGCCTATGCCAATTTATAAATAGACTCACGTTTCTCACCCCACATTGCATTCATAAGCGGCCGATATTTGTGAATGGGAGTGGAAACAGATATTTGGCTTTCGTGTTTTGAAGAGGTTATTTCTGAATCTGAGGAATAATTTAAATGTAGCATACATGGAGTAAATATATAAAAGAATAATGTTTTTAAACAACATTATTTTACCCCGAAATATAGACCTGCGTGGCTGTCAGTGTGACCACCCTCCCCCTCAGCAAGATGGTACAGTCTTGGTTCATTCATAAAATTCTAGCAGAGCATAAAAGGAGGGGCTTGCATTCTAGTCGTCCAGATACCAGGTATATACCTGGAGAAAAGACTCGCGCCGCTCTGCCCAGCCGGAAGGCCAGAGTCATATCTGTCATTGATCCGGACTTGTGTATTTATTTCCTCGTGGTGTATCATAACAACCTGCCATGGATTCAGCCTTCCCCACTTGCCGGACAGAGTCTCCTGTCGGGACGCTCTTCCAGAAGACGCCCGAAGAGGCGAGCTCTCCAGCCTCCTCCTGCTCAGAGAGCAGTGCAAAGGTATGAATGGCTTTGTTGATCATACGTTCAACACGCAGCCCGGCACGCGCACACTTTACAATCAGATTAAACATTTTAAATGTGATCACACACTGAATTATTTTTAATATACACGCGGTGGGGGAGGGGGGGGGCGGGGGGGGGGCTGATTGATACGATTTTATATTAACTGGCTGCGCTACATATATATATTTTATATATATATATATTGTTTACATTTTATGTATATTTGTGCAAGAGATTAGTGCTGACGGAAATGTGAAGATATCGCTGTTGTTCGGGTTGTTATGATTCCGACGTCCTGGGACCAAATGCGAGCGTGTTGATGCAGCGGTTCATTGAGAAAAATAAATCCATTCAGGAGACTCCACAGCATCTCTGCGTCAGTGTTGACGTCAGAAACAATGATAAAGTCAAATATTGATCTGAAGAAGGCTATTTCTGGTTGGCTATGTGTCAAATAGATATAAACCATGCAGGCTCCCCTCTATTCAGACTGATCATATTATTGTAGATGTCATTGATGACTGTCATCACAATAAGATATAAGTATAACACTAACAGCATAGGAATAGATTTATTAAACACATATTTTTCCCTTTTTCAGGATCTCTACCAAGACATGATTGTTGAAGACACTCCATTTGTTCCAACAGTCACTGCAATATCCTCTACCCCTGATTTCCAGTGGATGGTCCAGCCTACGATCATTACATCTGTCTCCCCGACTGGGAGGCAGCAAGCCAATGAAGCACAAAGCTCTCACCAGGCAACACCCAAAGAGGGTGGGAATAAGGGAAAAAATGGTGCCAGAAAGGGGAAAACAGAGCAGGTAGGTTAGCTCAGAGGATGTCCATCAGCCATTGGACAGAATTGTGTAAATTTACATATGCCAATCTGAATTCCTTGTGTGCCTCAGTGCTATTGTACATGATCCTCTTGTGCCGTGTGCTGTCTGTGTGCCTTCCTTAGGCAGTCAATTTATATTCAGGTCACAGCAAGTCTGCAACAATGGTCTATTTTTAGACGCATTGCAGCGAAACATGCTTTTGCCATTCTTTAGAGGGCCAATTCGCAACGGATGTAGCGGATTAGAGGATGATATGGCTGGATTCTTCAAGGTAATAACTGAATTATTTCTCTCTCATCTCAGCTGACTCCAGAGGAGGAAGAGAAAAAAAAGATAAGGAGGGAGAGGAATAAAATGGCTGCAGCAAAGTGTCGCAACAGACGGAGGGAACTCACAGATACGCTGCAAATTGTAAGTAAACAATGATGCATTTACTCAGCTGTGTATGTGTGTTTTTTCAATGTGGATGATTCCTTATGTCGATCTATCTGAAGGAGACAGACCAGCTGGAGGAGGAAAGAGCAACCCTGGAGACGGAGATAGCCAACCTCCTCAAAGAGAAAGAACGTCTTGAGTTTATCCTCGCCACACACAAACCAATGTGCCAGATGTCAGAGGAGTTGGAGTGTATTTTCCAGGAGCCAGCAGAGTCCCCAGAACTATCAGCCATTCCAGATGAGAACAGACTTCCAGAAGATGGCACCCAGGAAGCTCCTTCGCTCCAGGACATGGACATCCCCAGTGATCCGTCCACAGCCATCTCTGGAAACTCCAACATTTTGCTGTGTGAAATCAACATCTGCGATCTGGAGCCCTCTCTGGACATTAAAGAGGGGCTCCTGGAGAACATGTTACCCAGTTTCGAGGAGAGAACCCCCATGGAGACGGCTCGATCGGTGCCAGACATCGATCTGAGCAGTTCTCTCGGGGTCTCGGACTGGGAGACTCTGTACAAGTCTGTTTCCAGCGACCTGGAGCCTCTCAGCACCCCCATAGTGACCTCCACCCCCACCTGCAGCAGCTACCTGTCTGTGTTCACATTCGCTTGTCCCGAGCTGGACTCTCTCACAGAGGGGCTAGGCAGTCATAGAGGCGGAGGAGGCAAGGCTGATTCTGTGGATCTCCTCAACTCCCCTACCCTCCTCGCCTTATAATGCACAGAGGGAAGTGATCTGTGTGATCTCTCTGTTCTTTCTTCTGTTTGCAGGTTCCTGACTTTAAAATAATATGAACAACATATGCCACAGTGTGCTGTAATACTTCGAGGAATACATTCATGAAATGTCTCGTGTTCGACTAAGCAAATATATAAGCTTTTTTCCAGATGCATAACCAACAGAGTGATGTAGCGAAAAAAGCATGGTTTTTACTTTTAAAGCAGGGACTGAAGTAAGTTTTGATTTAAAAAAACGCATGCTGAGAAATTCCAAATATTTTAAAAGCGTATATATATCTGATCTGTTACTAGATCCAAGATGTAATGTGGAATTGAATGTATCAGTATGGTTTTGTGTTTTGGTGTGAACAGTGTATTGATTGCTGTAAATGTTGTATTAACATATTCATCCATGTTAAGTACCTGCATACCTCAACATCATCCACTGTGGTTTGACCTCATTGAAAGTTTTCCATGAAAACATCCAGTGCTATACTATATATCTTATCAAGATGTAACTTATGATTTATTTTTTTACCTTTCAGACTTTTTGGTTACATTTAAGTAAGAATGAGCATTGATTGCTTATCTATGCTGCTGAATAATTACAATAAATCTATATTCAGAGTGGTATTGGCTGCTGGTGTTTGCAATCTGTCCCTAAACAATCAATGACAAGCTGTTGAATGCTAAAATAACAAATCCAAAAAAAATCACAATAATTAAACTCTAAAACAAAACGCATAGTATGCAATGAATATGCAAGGAAGAGTTGTGGTAAGAAAAGTAAACCTCCAGTCTTCCTATAACTTAACAAATAACAAATATTTTGCTTTTGTATTTTGGTATGATCCATTTTGCATGTGTTTTTGTGTTGACTGTATTTTCAGCCCAGGCCCTATTCTGTGGTTGCAGCATGCAGCCTCAGTGTTTCTTTATGGGAGGAGCGGTGCAACTTCCCCACTTCTGCCCCCACTATGTACTTTTTTACATCCCTGCTTACGTTTGGCTGGCATAGCCTAATTTCCGCATTCCCAAATCCTCCCAGATTGGGATCACGTTTAAAACCGGGCTGATGCAACGATTTCCACTTTTTAAAATCTACTCTCGACCATCGGCTGACCAGAAGAGAGGACATTTGTTGCACCTGGGATCAAAGTCAGGTCGGTATTCAAAAGTTTCAAAAAACGGGAGCTGAATGTTTTCTACATACCAACAGGCTCATTGGCGCGCGACGCATAGGTCATCACCAGCACAATTTGTGAACAGGCAGCGAAGGGCTCTGTTTTGTTGTTACAGTAGTTAAACGGTGTTTTTCTGCAGTGTTTTCGGTGTTTAAAGTAGACCTGACGTCTTGTTGAGCATGCTACCGAAAGATATGTTTCTTTTGTGTGCATGCTCCTCTCTTACACAGAACCACGGTGTGCACAATTTGGAACAAAATGTCCTTATTTAGTGATGTCTTTCCTTTACATTGGGGTTTTGCATTGATTCTTAAAATGTGTTTTAATCTGGGGCGAAATCCGGTGTGAAAGAAAAGCTGTTGGGTTTTTATCACTGCAGCTCTGTGATGGGAAGACTAAGTTACGTAAGATAAATGCCGCACTGAAGAAAAACTTCCGCTTTCAATTTGACCAATGGCTTCAGTATGCACGCTGCCTGCAACACACTGAGGGCGACTGAACATAGTGACTGCACATATTCCGAAAATAGCTAAACCTCATATCACTTAACAAACCTGGGGCTGTCATGTAAAAGTACATAGGAGCAAACACATAACATTGATGCAGTTGTATCAGTATTGGCTTCTTGGATCTTCATGGGCAATATATAGTTACCATAGAGAATGTTTAATACAATTGTTCAAAATTATAGCTGCACTGTGGATTATTATACTCAAATTGCCAGCCATTGATCTATGCTTGGGAGTTCTTTGTTGGAAAAATGTGTTAATTTGGCTTGTCTTCATTAATATTTCCAACATTTTTCAAATGCCTGTAACCACAAATGACCTCCTTTTTTGTCATGCACTATTTTTAAGACCCGTGTTCATGTGCCATAAGCATGGCCCGCAGAGTTCTACTTATTGACCTGTAGTTTAGGGAAGTGTGAAAACTGAAAGTAATTCCCATGTAGGATTCTCATGTTCTCTGCATAACTATTTAGTAGATACATCTTTTGGCTTACTCTTCCCTTGTAATTCCCATGGATTTGTCTACACAGGCTGTTTCTGTGGTGATATTTATACCAGATGTTGCCTGTTTATTCGTGTAGTGTCGTCTACAGGTCCGGGAGTAATTTACCTCAGATAGTCGTTTTTGGCTGCATCATGTGCCTTGGAAATTTGCTGAGCTAATTTCCTGAGTCTCTTGTTGGCGTTACTCTGACACCTCTCTCATTGTCTTTGGATATATTTAAATGTTCATGGTCAGCCTTTTCAAACGAGACATTTGCCAGTGATAGCCCTAACATAGTCAAAATGTGTGCTGTGCAAACATTTAAAGTAAACAGTGTCATCTTTAATTTGTTATGTGGTTAAACTAAACAAGCTAAATTTGGGTTTATACTTTACCACATTATGCAGAACTTTGGCAGCCACATTTTGCTCCCTTGAATTAAAGTCTCCTATAGAGGAAAACGCGGCTAACGTGGATTTCTTGGCGAAGGCTATAGCTCTCCTTGGAATAAAGGGGAATTTGTCTGAGTCTGCTTTATACACTGTTGTTCATCCCTCTTTAGGCCGCTGGGAGTACAAGGTAAATTCTTGCCAAGATTTCTGTAAATGGTTGTATATTCACTCGGAAAAAAGAATAAAATAGACTAATGAGAGCAGCCTCAGCATCCGGTTCCTATAACAGACCAGCAATTCATCACAGTAATGTACAGTAACAAGGTCTGACTGCTATATAGAAGCAGTGCACCTCAGGCAAATGCCTCATTGAAGCCATGTTACAGACTGTAGTGACACTTACATGTTTATTTGCTTCTAATTTGTTATTGTAAAATTACTTGTTCTACCCACATACCACAGTATGCCCCAGTTTACCATAACAAGCAGAGCAGACAGAATTGTATTTGTTTTTCATTGATCTGGTTTGGTTTCTGTCTGAATATGTCTTCCATTTTTCCTCTCTGCCTCCTAGCTGTGGTCCCGACCGAGTCTGACGCGATGCCAGGACAGATCCCAGATCCCTCTGTGACAGCAGGCTCCCTGCCCAGCCTGGGCCCCCTGGCTGGGATTTCAGCCACCACACTGACTGACAGGCTCAAATTTGGTGACTTCCAGGAGTACGGTACAATGCTGTCCCCTCTGCACTTCCTGGACAGTCTGGGGAAGAGGCCCATGGTTATCAAAACAGAGGTAAAGGAAACATTGAGAAGCTGACCATGTAAATATAAAAATTACATTTTTGAGTCCTCACTCCTCTTTGAAGACTTTTTTTTTAACTGACTTTTGAACATTTGGGGGATTTAGCCACAGTGACAAAAACAGATGTAACAAATCAAATACAGTAATATCAAATGCATCACAATGATTCTAGCGTAACCAAGTGTAAAATGTGCCTAATATGAAGTGGTGTAAAGTTACTAAGTACTGTACTGTAAGTACAGTTTTAAGGGACTTGTACTTCAAATTGTTGCTACTTTAAACTCCATTAAGACTAGTTGCACCTTTACCAGCTTTGATAACACTTTAATGCATCAATATTTATAATCAAAACATATAATATATATTATTCTGAATAATCTGCATAATGAGTACTTTTACTTTTGGTACTTTAAGTATATATATATGCCAATACTTTTGTACTTTTACTGGATTCGCATTCTGAATCCAGGACTTTTACTTGCAACAGAGTATTCCTGCCCTCGGTACTTCTACTTTCAGTTATGTACAAGATCCGAGTACTTTTCCCACCTCAGCTAATATGTCACAAACAACTTTGCCTGAAGTGAAAGCACCATTTCAAATAAAGCATTGTCATAGCTTAATCAACAGCTCCACCTAGTGGACATAGTGGGACATGATATTGTTGTCAACTACACTTCTTGAGTTTTCCCACCATGTAGAAGTAAAAGTATCAATTTCAAACCGTAATATAAAAACATAGTCATTAGCGTTTAAAGATTAAAATTGAAAATAAGACTAAACTTAGATTGAGTTATTTTTTGTAAAAGTTATACACTCTAACTTAGTAATAGTTATTACATATTTCTACTTCTTTACAGTCATGTTAAACCGTTCAAACATGCATACTGTGACAGTTCTACATCTATGCAAAGCTAGAAGAAAATAGAAAACGTAGGAGTATTTCTATTTTGAATCTTTGTTCTCATTCATAAAGATAGTGAAGAAGGGATAGAGTCAAATGACAAAACAAAGTAGGTGAGACGATATGGTTTTTTATCATTTTGTACACAGGCATTGACAATGTGTCCCAGGTCCATCAATACTTAACATCAAACCTTTTTTCCTGCACTGTTATTCAGAGAGATGAAGAGGTTGACAGGAGGAAACGAAGGCGGGAGAAGAACAAAGTGGCTGCAGCACGATGTCGAAACAAAAAGAAGGAGAGAACGGATTATCTACAACAGGTAAGAGCTGCCAAAACAACATTTTCTACATTTTCCTCATGTTTCCCCGCTTTATTAACATCTTTTCATCTCGTCCTCTCACAGGAATCGGACCGACTAGAGATGTTAAACTCTGACCTTAAAGCCCAGATTGAGGAGCTGAAGCTGGAGCGACAGCAGCTGATCCTCATGCTCAACCGGCACCGCCCCACGTGCATCGTCAGGACAGACAGTGTCAAATCCCCGGAGAGCGAGGCCAACCCTCTGCTGCAGCAGCTGGAGGACAAGTGAAGATGTGACAACTTTGTACAGTTTACAGTTGACGAGAAGCAGCCAACTAGCAGCACTTAGATTTTGGAGATCCAGCCATGGCCTCCCACCCTGTCTCACAGAGCAGTACACCACGAAATGAACACTTTGTTGGCAGTTAAATCAAACTTCATTTTGTTTTTCTCTCTTGCTTTCCCATTTATTTCTTGTTGTGGTCATCTGAGTTCCAGCCACTATCAGTATGAAGTTAAACAAAATGAAATTACCCAACATATTACCTTATCTTTTTGATGGATTTGTACTATATCTCTTCTTTGCTTCAGCCATCACTTCACTTGTAGAGCAACTCTAATTTTAGCAATTCATCTGGTGGTTTATAAATTAACTACTTTTATTTGCTATTTAACAGCCTTATGTTTAGATGCAAGATCCAACTGCTTTTTTCACAGCATTTCAATTACCTGTCCATGTGAGTCAGTAATACAATGCTTAAGTCATTAGGTGACACATGGTTACCTTTTTTTTGTAATGAGGAGTTGCACAACAGTTTGATCTATAGGCCCCAAAGCTTTGCTTTAGTTACAATGCATTCTGGGAATCATAGGACCTTACGTGAAATGCAACTAAGAGGGCAACAAGGTAGGCTTAAACTAAGTTGTTGTTTGCCCCCTCAGTTAAAAAAAATAAGTCTTAATTTTTCTAAAGCATGTAATCACACCCAAACACATTCAGAAGCCTTTTTTCTGCATAATAACTTTCACAATTCATGACAACTTCTGTACTTTCATACATTTGGTGGCATGGCGGATGATCCTTTTCTTTTTTCCTATGTCCTGGCGCAGGCGTCATGTATGCATATATTATATATATGGACTGTTTACATTGTACTTTATTGTATGTTACCATATTGTTACAACCAATTTTATACTTTTGTATATGATGTTATAAGCATATAAGCTATTACAAAATACAATTTTGCATTTTCCATACAAAATAAATGTTTAGTTTGTTTATTACTGTCCTGCAAAATTGAAAACATGTCAAACATGTCTTATATTTTGGGTATCCTTTTCTTGACCAAACTTTAAACGACACCATCGGTTGGCCAGAAGCATTACAATGTGGAGGATTTGCGTTATTAATCTACATATTTGAATGTTTTCCATGCATTTGTTATAGGTTCATTTCTTAACAATTTAAACTTTAGCTAATATGCCTAACACGTTAGGACACGCTGCACTAAGTTTGGTTATATTTATGTGTGAGGTTTCCCTGATCACAATGGATCCTGCAAAAGTAGAGCTGTTATTATATTTAAAATTATACCAGTGGGAAAGATGGTCAAATTTAATCTGTGTCTTATGAAGAAAAGGTATGTGTTTTATGTGTATCTCAGTCAGCACCAGTTTCTCACCTTGCTTTCACCTTTTTATTTTTCTTGAAATCAAATGGAGACTGATAGTGTAGTGAAATGTCATGTTCTTGAGTTTAGATTTCACATATCCTTCCCATTTATTCCATTATGAAAAAATAAAAGTATGTTACAGAAAACGCAAAGGTAGTCATAAAGCACCCATTGTTCTAACCAGGGGATTGAATTAGCAGATTATCAGGGTGAGGATTGAGGGGTTATAAACTAAACAACAATCCTGGTGCAACTTTATAATTCATTACATATTAGGAATAAAATAGCTTACTCTTTTTGTAATACAGCTTTACTGCTGTGATTGGAGATCTACTTATTTTACAACTGTGCTAGTTTTACTTGAAGTACAAAATGAGAGAAAATACGTCTGTCTCCAGGGACAGGAGCGAGCTTGATACGATTGGAAAATGTCCACATTTGGGAGCCGGGGGTCCAGATTGCACAGAGCAAACTAAAAGTAGCATCCTTATTGGTGTGGACACCACGCGTTTGTATAAGAAGCGCTGGGTGATCGTGTTCCTGTTCAGCGCATACTCCCTGAGCAACGCGTACCAATGGATCCAGTACGGGATCATCAGCAACATCCTGATAAAGTTCTACAACGTGGACTCCTTCGCTATCGACTGGCTGTCCATGATCTACATGCTCGGCTACATCCCCTTCATCTTCCCGGTGACCTGGCTCCTGGATAAGAAAGGGCTGCTGGTCACAGCGCTGCTGGCCAACGCGCTCAACTGTTGCGGGGCATGGATCAAAGTGGCCAGTGCCAAACCCAACTTGTTCTGGGTGACCATGCTGGGCCAGGCCGCAAGTTCCCTTTCTCAGGTCTTCATCCTCGGGATGCCCTCCCGCCTGGCCTCGGTCTGGTTCGGCGCGGATGAGGTCTCCACCGCCTGCTCCATTGGAGTTTTTGGGAATCAGGTGAGTTTCTGGAAAGAGTCACTAATACCTCTGAATCATGTTTAATTATGTTTCAAAACCATCAGCATAATAATTATGTTGGCTTTTTAAAATTAAATTACTATAGTCGACCATAACTGGATTGATCTCGAGAGGAATTTGGGCAAATAGTTGACTAAATTATCTATTGATTAGAAACAATAAGTTGTCTCTAATACAAGTTTAATTATGCATTACCTGTCTTTGTTTACATATTGCTGCAAATTACCAAACAAATCTGCAAATATACCGATTAAATGAATGCAGTGAAAGTGAAGGTTTTGATGGCCCCTGTGGGTCAGTGGGCCCCGGAGCAGAAGCTTGACAATACAATCCGCCTGTAGCTCCTTACTGTGCGTTATGGTCTATGTGATAAACATAATAAGGTCATTTGTGGTGTCCAAAACAAATATTAAAGATGGCTAAACGAAGTGCGTGCGCGTGCGTGTGTGTATGTGTGTGTGTTTAACTAAAGCTATCACCCTGCTTTGGCCCTGAGTATGTTTGTGTTTCCCTCCATACAGTTGCCAATAAAAAAAAAGATATAGGTTGTAGTTACTTTCCACCACAAACCAGCTGTTTCAAGGAATCACCATAGGAAAAATACACATTCCAATGTTGTAATCACGGAAGTTGGTCAATATGTTTTGTCACGTCACCAACCAAATCGGTGGTGACGTGCACACCTTCGCCATCTTTTGCTGGAAGCATACTTTATGACAGTGTTGCCGTGCTCCAGGTATGGTAAACAGACGGTTATCTGAACTATTACGTACGGTTAGACGCTAAAATAGTTTAAATTACCAGGCTGTTTGTGTCTTTAACCTACTGCTCATGTTCACATTTCGTCACGTTAGATACGCATGCATGGACCGCGAGAAAGTTAATTCCGAAAGTGTTTCAGATATGAGGCTAGAATTGTTTTACGGCCGGGTTATCTGCTTACGGTAAGCGTTTTATTGCGGTTGTTTTTATCGTTTTAAGGAACGTAACAACGAAGCAATCTCGGTTTGACAACTGTAGGCTACTGTGCCTCCCACTATATCCAGACACTGATCCTGAGTCATTGACAGTATATCGACGTGCCACAGTTTTTCCCTGAGGACGCCTGGGAGTAACGAAGTGAATTCGGGGTTGCAGTTTGAATTTCATGAAAGTCTCAGTTTTGTTTTAGTTTTTCGTTCCAGTTCTCTTTCCATGAATGGAGTTTTCCTCGCAGAGGAAGTGTAGCAGCAGAGAGAAGGACATCGGGGGGAAGTTACTTTTAGGTTGTGCATTCACAGCGTTGTCCGTCACTCAGTTCCACAGACTGTTGGCAGCCACAGGTCAGTTTAGGAGCAGTCAATACAGTCCTGTTTGAATGACAAAAACCATAGACTATCAAATGTTATTTCCTATATTTCTGTGCTATTTTGCCCATATAAGTGACAATTTTTGATTTCGAATCATTAATAAACTCTTTAAATATTTAAATAGAAGATAATTTACCTTCAATAGATTCCATGTCATGTCAGTGACTCAATCACTGCGTAATTGTATTACTAAACTGGAAAACTAGGGCTATTTATATTTTACATTTGTTTATATTGTTGTGAAAGTAAGGCGTTTTCTCTATTGGAAAGTCTTATTTACTTTAAACAGTTTACCTGTTATGTGACCCATTGATTACAATTCAATTCCAGATATTTTTACTACACTGGAAAATGTGTAAAACTCTTTTTAAGGGATTTTAGCGCTTCTTCAAAAGTTGTTGAATATTGTTATAACAATCTGCACTTTGCCTTACATCGCAATAAAACCAAGATGATCTCTCTGACCGTACTACCATATATTCAAACTCACCACCTGCTATAAAGATAGATGATGCAAGGAGTTGTGAATGAGATTTTTTTTTTATCACATGACCCAAAATGTGTTAAAAACCAGAGGTTAGTTTGGTAACTGTTAGCTGATTTCAGAGCTTTCCAAAATTATATTCAAACTGCACCCCAGTTCCACTTCTGCTAATTCAAAAGGACTTGGAAGGAATAATTGCCACAATGGGCAGATCTGGCAAACTTCATGTGATCATCATGTGGTAGGAAGGGCGAGTCAGATAAACTCACGGTTTCTAAAGAGCAACAGACGAGGAGAAATGTTTGCTCTTCCCTCCAGTTGATGAATGCAACAGAAGCCTCAAGGAAAGAGGTTTCATAGGAGCAACATGAGTTCTCAGGATGAATTCCCTCAGGACCTTTGCGATGATGGAGGCCTTGATTGTTCTCAAACAAGAAAACAGAGAACCGGTTTTGTGGAATACAGACAGCTGCCTCTTGACAACAACAGCGACACCTCCGAGATTACGGACATGGACACTGTGCCTATCTTCCCTCTTATGGAGGCCAAGTTGTACAAGCGGCGATGGCTCATGCTATTCATCTTCAGTGCTTACTCCATGAGCAATGCCTTCATGTGGCTGCAGTACAGCATCATAGGCGACATCTTAATGCGGTTTTACAACATTGACTCCGTGGCCACTGACTGGCTCTCCATGATCTTCTTACTCACCTACATCCCCCTCATCCTGCCAGTCATGTGGGTGCTCGACAACCGAGGCATCAGGGACGTAGTGGTGGTGGGCGCAGCCTTCAACTGCATCGGGGCCTGGATCAAGACGGGAACAGCCCACCCAGACATGTTTGCCATGACCCTCTTCGGCCAGTTTGTCTGTTCCATTGCCACAGTTTTTATCCTGGGTATCCCCTCCAGACTCGCATCCCTGTGGTTTGGGCAGCATGAAGTCTCCACCGCCTGTGCCATTGGTGTTCTGGGAAACCAGGTGTGTCTCAGTTTGCTTTTCGTGCTAAAAACATCTTTGGCAGTGTGTGTACGATTTTATGAACTTCTCATATTGGTGTTAAGAGAACTGTATGCGTGTGTCAGTTGCCAGGAGAACATTCAATGAACAGACCTAGAGCAAATGTTTGCCTGGTGTAGCCTCACTGGTGTTTACTTGTGAAGTAAATGATGATTTTCTTTTACAGGGTTAGGGCTTTTTTCATTTAAGTAATTTATCTTAGATTTCAGTTACTTTCTCTCTACATACCTTCAGCATTGTGTAACCATTTCAATTGCATGTTGAGGAAATGGAACTTACATGCACCCAAGCACATTTTTTGCAGAAAAAATAGGGTCTTAAACTCATGAATCATAACAAATGTGCCCCTTATACTTACAATGGACTCTGCCAACAGCTATGTGAAAATTGCTTTCCCAAACAAGAAGTAAGCATAAATAACAGATTGTAGCTATATACTACTCTTAACAAGGAAATATGGCAGCCAATATCAGGCAATAATATTGTGCCCATGAACCGCCTGTTTCTGAACAATCTCGGAGGCTTTGGATAAATTATTAGTAAATTGAGATTATACTGAGTAATCTGTGTCCATGGAAGCTACAGCTAAAAATACTAAAATGTGTATTAAACCTGCTAGGTCACCTGAAGCTTGAAGTAAAGGAAAATCTGGGCATGTCATATCCGTTTCATTTTACAGGAACAAAACGACTTACAGAGATGACACCTCAAGAGGTTTTGCAGTAGAAAGATTTTCCACAAAGGGAAGAATTTGGCTTCATAGATAATTGTAGCTCTAAAAGGTTCTTTCTGTGAAAGCCAATACAAACAAAAAAAGGATACTACACAACCAAAACAGGTTATATATGTATGCCTTGTGATCACAGCAGGATCTTTAAGCCTTTACCTAACATTAACCTTCAAAAGAGGTCGGATCCCTCTTATGAAGTGCACACCGGCCATTGTCCTTTTTATATATACAATCTATGAACTTTATTCCTTTGAATCTGCTTCCTACATCCGATGCTTCCATGCTGTAGTAGTTCACATATCCCCTTGAACATTTACAAATTGTTTACATACAGTGAAGTAAGTTATGACTTCCATAAAGGCCTTTTAAGATCAGACAAATAAACACTGTGTGCCAAAATAAACTTCTTAAGAGGTCCTTGATTTGCAGCATGTGAGAAAAATCTTGTTCTTTACTTTGGACAAGTTTTAGAGACTTACTTTACTTATCCAAAATGCAAAAAGATTTATCGATGCAATGTATTTTCTTTGTTTTAGGTATGTTCATGTATTTGTACATGTAGTTCTCTACATAGCTGACTACCCAGTTACAGTTACAGGTAACAGTTTGAAAATGACCACAAGTTAAATCAACAATTCTTGCTAAGAGTAGCAAAGTTTTAAGTGTATGATATACTATGCTATTTATAAGGGCTGCTACATTCAGAGGACTGAAGGGGATCTGCTATTTTTCTGTGAATACTGTTCACAGATTTGTTTTACTTGGGGAACATGTACCTTTCCCTCTCTTGCTTTTCCCCTAGAGCGGAGGGGCTTCAACTGGTGTCCCCTCTGGAATGTTTTTGAGGCCAGCACTACTCATTGTATTGAAATGTGGAGGTTGTTGGGGGAGGTTGAGTATCTAAAGAAGTCAAACAGATATTGTATCTTCGTGTCCCAAAATATGACCCCTTCCATTAGCTGTACTAAGATATAGTCTTACGTTTTGGAAAATACTCAAAAATGCAACTTAGCTATGCTAAGCTAAGTTAAGTGTCGTGGGACAGCTGTTTTTGTACTACCTCTCCCCCTTTGACATATTTTGAATGTTATTACTACATATAGTTAATGAGTGTATTCGCAATAGCGAGTAGTCATCACTCGCAAAGCTTTTGTTGCATAATTTCTTTCCTCAAGACAGGCTTAAAAAAACTCAAATCTTAACTTTTCTGGATTTTTTTTCTAGTTTTTCTTTATTTCCCACTTTTTTTTAATAATGATCCACATTTCCTGTGTGTTCAGGAGGCAGAAGAACACATGTTTTAATGTTGTGCCTCTCACCTACAGATGGGTATTGCCATTGGGTTCCTGCTCCCGCCCATCCTTGTGCCGAATGTGGACGATGTGGATGAGCTGGCGTACTACATCAGGATCATGTTCTACACCAGCGCAGGGCTGGCCACCGTCATCTTTATCCTCGTGGTCATTGGTAAGAGATCCCACCCACCGGCTCATAGAGGCAGTCAGAGGTGTCAAGGCTCTTTGCCCATTCATCCAATAATGACCCACTGCAAGTCCCTTTCAATGTCATATAACTCCCACAGTCACTTGAGGAAAATAAATGAAAATGTGAAGTCATTGCAGCATTATCAATGACAATCTTTGATGACAGTGTAATGGTATTTTTAGATGACAACTCAGGTGATTCTCTGTAGGGTTTCTGCACCATTAGATTTGAACGTTTAACACACCATTCATTCTTTTATGGTCGAGCTGTAGGGCTCCTCAGGCAGCACTGCTGTCTCCCTGAGATGTGCTTTCTACTGAAAACTCAGCCGCATCACAGTCCGCTGGATGAGCAGCTGCAGTAATTGCTGTAATTGTTAACCTTTTGATGAGATGTGTTCAGACACGGATGTGAAATACATGCAGGCACTCAGGGAGCAATCATCATCTCTGTGAGACTCTCTTTTCACCTCAAACACCGACAGTAAGAAACACATGCTGAAGCTAAATCACAGGATGCACTTTATTATAAGGGAGATGTTTACAGGCTCTATGTGATATTACCAAGCTGGTAAATTGTCAGGGCAAAGCAAATTCAACAGTTGGAACATACCCATGCCGTGTAATGAGAATAATTCTAATAAGGCAACCTACAAAATAGTTTTTTGTATATGAAAAACACATTGATTTACTCTTTATTACCCAGTTATGATAAAAGTGGGCCAATAAAGGCAACCTGCTGAAGTAAAATATGAAATGGTTTATCTTGGTAAATATATACAGACTCCTCTAGTCCTCAAGGAAAATGTTAACCTACCATCAAAATATTAAAACTCTATTAGATTGAAAAGGGCTCCGGGCTGGGATTATGATTACATTTGATTTAACACTTTTGAAAAGGTACAGAATGGTTATCAGTGACAAGGAATTAACACAAAGGTTATTCATTTACTTGGAGAGTGAAATATCTTCTGCTAACAAACAAACAAACACACACACACACACACACACACACACACACACACACACACACACACACACACACACACACACACACACACACTCTCTTATCTACCTCTAAAATGTAACCTTCAGCTTCACTCTGGGCCGTACCTCAGTTGGAAAGACGATGCTATATCAATACAAGTTATTAAAAAAAAAGAATACACAAGTAGCTTCCTAACTTCCTGAAACATTGTGTGTTTGTCTTCCAGTGTTTCAGGAGAAACCAGAGCTCCCCCCCTCCCAGTCGCAGGCTCAGGCCAGGAGCGCCCCCCCCGAGGAGAACTCGTACATGTCCTCTATCTTGAGGCTGCTGCGCAACAAGCCCTTCATGCTCCTGATGGTCTCCTATGGTGGGTCCCTTCCTCTTGCTTTAATCTTTTACTTCCACAAACAAAGCACTAAATACATATTGTCTCAAGAAAGAGGACTGTTGGTCTTTTATTTTCCTCTGATGTTTATCCGAGGCTGCCACTAAGTTCACTCAAACAAAGACCTCATATTTTTGACAAGCTCGCAAATGTTCTGCATTTATCCTTTATTATGATTCCTAAAAAATCAGAATGTTGTGTCTGGTTTACTTACATCACAGTTCCTTACATTACTTAGCTATAATATTCTAACTGTCCAAAAAAACAAATGTGAGCATGCTGTAGGTTCATAGGAAGCTAATCTGAATAGATATCATAAAAATAGTGGCGGAGTAAGTCCAGTTTTTTTTTACAAGAGGCTGTGTCATAATGCTGTCTTGATGATATCATCCCTAACTTCAACATCTTACTGTTATCAAACAGTCAGGTGAGGATAATTAAGGTATTTTAAGATGTCTTCATTTTTTGCTCAACGGTCACTATCTACTGAAAACAAATGTTAATAATTAACCGTGCAATGCATATTGATGTGTTGGTCTGTAAATGTGTACCGCCCTAACAATGGGATTTTAAGGTCATTTTGTGTCTTTTTGCCCCCACGGTTTGATGATTGATAGGTGTGTGGGCTGTCTTTTATTTTGACACACAGAACAATGTTATAATAAACATAAATATACTGTATGTTAAATGGATATATCCGCCTTCTTTCATTTATCTTTCCATTCCCACAACAATATACATAAAGAAATGGCATATTTTGGACATAGTTCGAATGGTGATTAATCATGATTAAAATGTGTAATCGTTTGACAGCACTAGTCATAACCCTTCACTTTATATAAAGTGAAAAGGAAAATGTGCACCAAGGTAAGCTACTGTTCATATTGCCATTGCCTGTTCCGAGATTGCGTCTAAATTCTGACAATAACTGTTGTTCGCACATACAGGATTATCCTATGATAATATGTACCCACGCTGGTGTGACGACGATTATAATAATTAACCTATTTTTGATTCATTGGACATAATGTACTGATAAAGCTAATTCACAAACATCTTCATTAAAAGTTGTTGTTCAGAAAAAACGTATGATTTGATGTGTCTGAATCACTCGAGCCCTTGTTTGCATTGTGGGCGAGTGAATGGTTGTCATCCAATAGATTGTTTTGGGATATTTGAATTGTAATTCCAATGTGTAATATATACAATACATCATGTTTGACATAAGGGGTCCATTGAATAAATGTATTTTCAGAAACACACTACTTGACAAACCTGCTAAGAAGAACAATACTATACAAATACAAAAGAGCATATTTGAGATCAAGCAGGTAAAGGTCTGCAGATACAGAGAGTTTTGGAGCGCCGTTTCAGATCAACTATAACTTCTATTTTGATTTTGGCTGCTTCTGAGCAGCCTACCACACATTTGTAAAGGTGTAAGTAAAAACATTGTTTTTCAAAGTATTATCTATATCACATTAAAGAGAGATGGAAATGTAATAACACTTTAAATTGTGAAAACTCTATCAGACTCATAAACCTCTCGTGTAAAAAGCTTGTTTCATATTTTCTAATCTGCAAGCACCCTCCTAAATGTTGACTTGCAGTTTGCCACTCCCATTCTGGCTTTTATCTTTGGCACAGAGCCATCCCAGCTAGACATTTTTGGTTCTAAAAACATTCTGAGAGTGTTACCATTCATTGTTGTAGGAATGTTTTCAGCGGGAAGTTTTATTTTGTTTCCCAGAATGTTCTTCTGAAAGGTAGGATAACTAGGATAGAAAACATTCTTAAAATGTTTGGTGATAACTTTCTTAAGATGTTTTTGATAAACTTCTTAAGATGTTTTTGATAACATTGTTAGAACATTATGCCCTACTATAGTTTAAGAGTTTTCAGCGGGACGTTTTATTTTGGTTCCTAGAATGTTCTTCTGAAAGGTATGATAACTTTCTCTAAAAATATTCTTAAAATGCTTGGTAATAACCTTTTGATAACATTGTTAGAATATTATGCCCTACTATTCTTATTAGGTTTTCAGCTTCAAGTTTGATTTGTTTATTTATTTTGAGTAGGATAACGTGCTTTATCGTTCTGATTTATCAGAAGTCTTTTCTTTTTCTTTTTTAAATCCGACCAGCAGCTAGTACAAGTTACTGTCGGTGTCACATGTACTGGAGGGGACCCAGAATCAGACTCAGAATAAACTGGTGAAAGTAACATTTGTTTATTAGAAAAGGGGAGCTGGGAGTGGAGGTTGGTTATGGCGGCAGTGGGAAACAGTTGTTCCAGGGTGTGTAGAGAGGCCAGGCTGTTATTGGGAGTATGGAAGGCCTTGGATTCCTCCTGGGAGAGACATACAAATGAGTGTGAGCCAAAGCTGGCAAAGATGTCAAAGAATATGCTGGCAAAAAGCTAGAGCGGCACGCAACAAACTGTTCACGGCAACAAACCGTTCACGGCAACAATCCGGCAGGGAATGAGTGCAGGCTGCAGGCTTTAATAGTATGGCTGATGGGCAGGTTGCAGGTGTGGTTGATTGGAGTTTGCTCCCAGCCGTGTAGAGCAGACCAGCAGGCAGGGGGGTGGGGACACACAATGGAAGCAAACACATACAAACACTAACAGGGGTTTCAGGAACGAGCAGTGACAGTCGGTCCGTTCCTCTATATGTCTGTCGGTCTCAAATCTAAAATAACAATTTTTATCCAATATGTATAAACAGCGGACACTGTTTACTGTATACGCAGCCCTCACAAACCACACATGGCCAGATAGCTTATCCAACAGTTAGAACCTACATACGAGACACCACCTTTATAGTCAGAAAAAAGTGTGATTATTTTCTGATATTTTACACATATGGTATTATGAGTACTGTGGGCCTACATACCTTAGTGTGAATATAAGTGCATGTGAGTGAATATTGGCATGCATACATTAGTTTTTATACGTCCTATTCATTGTCTCAATGCGCTCATACATCTTAAGAAAGTTATCACCAAAAATGTTAAGAATGTTTTTAGAGAACATTATCCTACCTTTCAGAAGAACATTCTGGGAACCAAAATAAAACGTCCCGCTGAAAACGTTTTAAGAACAGTAGGGCATAATGTTGTAACAATGTTATCAACCACATAATAAGAGGTTTATAAANGAAGATTAATATAACATAACTTTATACAGAAGGTAGTCAAAAACTGGTCAAGGTACTGTGTACTCAGATGACGACGAAGTGATGTACAAGATAAAGTATTAGAAATGTCCAGTACAATCGACTAAGGTGTCTGTCGAAACTGTTCCCGACGTCCGGAGTTAGTGCGGCTAAGTCTGGACCACAATCGTCAAATTTTGAGTAAGGTGAGTCCGTGGTGTGGTTGGTGTCGTCGAGTGGTGAAGTGTGGTGTACGTGTGTGTGTGTGCGTTGTGTGTGGTTGGTGTGTAGTGTGTGTGAGTGTATGTGTGTGCTGGAGTGTGTGTTGGGGTGGTGTGTGTGTGTCTTTGTGTGTGTGTGTGTGTGCAGGGACAGCCGGACTCCATTCCGTAGAGAACCGACACTGTTGCTTGGACCTCAGTGGCCCAAACTAGTCTTGTGTGACTATCAGCTGCGCTCAATTATCGATCTATATCGGTACGAAGTCACTTCCTTATCTCTATAGTCACAAAAAAATATAAGAATTCCAGAAACGTGTCAGTTATGGAGCTTGGGTTTGGTGTTCGACGAGCAGTTCAAAAAGAGTACATATGAACAACAATAGGTTTCAGAAACATACCGTAACAAGTGCTATTGTACAAGGAGTGACTACATAAAAGCAATTTTGGTAAATGTTAACGCGTACTATGATTCCACAGAGTACTGTTACGTAGAATATTATACATATATATTATTATATATCTAACACACAAAACCTTCCGTCTTGTCGTACTGTCATCCGCGGATATGGGTTAGTTCTACTGCACTAAATCCAAATAAAATTGTACACAAACACTCAGATATGGTAGCACTGTCGGGAGGACGATAGACAAACTTAGGCACGAGTGTATTCTGAATCTTAAAAATGCAACTAGGATATGAGTAATCATTAGTAACCGTTTCACATAAAGTAAAATTACTTGAGCGAGTAGACGTAACTTGAGGTGCCATTGTAATTTGTATACAAAACTCTGATCTTAGACGTACAGATACAACTGTAGATGTCTATAAGTCAAAAGACTGACAAGTTTGGCGGTTCTGCGCTTTCAATCCCACTATAAAAGACTCTGTCCGTATATACTTGTCGGGAGAACATGTTCCTCTTTTGAACCAGACCAGTAGATGAGAAATTTAATACCGCACTTAAGTTCACATGACGTGAAACTGAACTGAGTAAACCGTCTCGAAACCACTAATACAACAGTTTTAAGTCCTACCGTTTCATTACAAAGAAATTGGCATGGTTTTCTCATACTATGGTAATTTATTTGTCGTCGTTGTTGAACGTATACATTGACAACTAACGTCGTGACGTGGGAGGACGACGGAGGATATTTTCACGTATGTCAATTTCAAGTCACCCGATGAAATTTCGTTCGAAATTTAGTGCCTATTATACTATTCCTTTCGTATTAGAAAACAATTAGTGACAATTAGTACCCCAACCAACCAGAGGCTACTGAAGTTCTACCCAGTCACAACCCAAGTCTACTTAACAAAATTCCAATTGTCCCGAGCCAGACTTTGGACCACCGTCCTGACGCCAAATTACTATACCGTAGTACTGTCTTTACATCACTTTAATTTTAGACCAGTACAGACAATAATTGCCTACTTCCCATTCAATGGCCTGACACCGCCTTACAAGGGGACCCCCGCTTCCCAGAAGAAATCTAAATAGTAGCTTCCTATAAATGTCTATTCACTACTTCCAGGTTAATTGTTACCCCATTCCTATGGACACTCCTTTTGACGGTATGGTAATGACCTTTCCTTTTCTACACGACCCTACGATTTTCACGGTAACTTTTTTTTTTCACCAAACCAACTACTATGTTGTATTCGTCGAGATAGAAAACTGGACGTTTCTGTTCGTCTTTAACGGTAAATACTCAACTTAACATACTCCTAATTTTACTGTGTCGCTCCTTCGTTTTCCGACATATTCCGATGTCTATGTAATGACATCATGTTTATACTAATCGTATTAACAAAACACGTCTAGAATATTACTAACTTTATAACGATAAATACATCTCACGTCAACCTCTTTTCTCTCTGGCCCAGTGAGTCAGAAGTGTAGTACATAAGTGTCGTACGTGTCATACAACTACTATGGCAGAACGTGTTAGGTCACAACGATGACATTTTTGAGGTCAAAGGGGTGGACAAGATAGGTAGCATCAGTCATTAGTTAGCGAGAACAAAAAAGGAGTAATAGGAAAAAAAGGAGGTGGTAGAAGAGGAGTGAGGGTGCGAGAGAGGCGAGGAGGTAGGTAGGCAGCTAGAGTTCACCATCTCCCAAGCTACAATCAGGTATGCACAACGAATTACCATACGGACCTACTAATCCGGTAGCCCGGGGGGAAAAAATGAGGCAGGTGTCGCATGTATCGTAAAAGGAGGGAGTAGTAGGAGACAACGGTCCTGCCTCCCACGGTCTGGGTATACTCCTCCCTCCCCACCCCGCGCCCTCCCCTCCCGGGACTACTCACGACTACCAATTCTCAGTATCGTACGCATCATTTTTATCGGAAAACAAAGGGCGACTAACCATTGTACAGCGGTAAACACAATGTATTTTAGCTACACTATACTAACGTTAATTGGACGAGAGCAGGTAAGTTAGTGTCTTAGGCGACTTCTGAACTTCACGATAAAAATTACTATTACAAGATTGAATTTAGACACCATGACAATGGAGTCTACACTATAAACTACCACCAAGAGACAAAAGGATACCATATTTCCATTACAGTCAGTTAACTATACAAGTAGATCAGTGGTCGCCAACCAGTCGATCGCGATCGACCGGTCGATCGCGAGTGTGGTGCGGGTAGATCGCGGACCGTTAAAAAAAAGTGACAAAAGAAAGACAAATAAAATTAAAATAATAATGTTTAAAAATACGTTTTTAGATGTAAACCTATCATCCACCACCCCGTTAGCAGGTGCCACTTGATTGACGTATATTTGAGACACCTCAATAATATAATACATTAACCGTGCTTTACGTGAACCTCATCATGACACAAGAGACGACGGCAGGACTGTAATTTCCCGTGTTCAGTGAACGCAACAGAGGCAACACACCAGACCAATCAGAGAGTTGCATGGAAATACACGTGTGCTTGTGTCATTCAAACTCGGCTCTGTGTGTGTGTGGCGATAGCGCATTTATTGTGATAGAGAGGGAGAGAGAGGGACCGGTGCTAGCGGGGACCGTGATGTTAGCATCTGGTTAGCTAGCTGCACTAACGGACATAAGGAGCTGTTTCCACAACAAGCTGGAGGAGAGTCCTCTCCTGTCAGACTGAGGGGCTCAGGTGAGCTAAAGGACTCTTGAGTGTTGAGAACAGTTTTGTCACAAATTATTCAAAAGATTATTTCCGCGGCACACCTTCATATGATCATTATAGTTATACAAACAATAAAAGAATAAATGAAAAACAGGTATGAAATAGCCTACTATATGGCAGTAAAACAAGAATACAGTTTAATGTGATTTGTAAAATATCCATAAAGAAAAAGAAAATCTGTTTACAGTTCTGTTTTATATGGGTGCTGAGAGAGGTATCCATAGATCTCTTCATGTTGCTCTCAAAGTGCACCAGATTGATGCTTTCAACTTCAATATTTAAAAAAAAATCTTCCCGGGGGAGCATCCCCCCGGACCCCCCTTGAGGAGGTGAGGTCCGCACCCCAATAGCACTTTACCCCTGCCTATATGCCGTGAGCTTTTTATGGAGCCTTCATTGTAACAGTAATTCAGATGCAATTAGCCTATATAAAAGGCCTCAAATTGGAAGCATTGTCTGGGCCGTCTTTTTCCCTCAATTCTGCAATAGGTAGATCTCGCCTTTCACCTAGGCCGAGGTCGGTGATCTTGGGCTTAAAAAGGTTGGTGACCACTGCTTTAGGGCATCGACAAGAAACCAAAACTCCAAACTCGGGGTGTTTCTCAATGTCGAGGAAGGCTGCTCCAGAGCCACTATTTCAAGCATACTACGTCATCGAGTGCCACCGAAGGACTGTTCCAATGTCCAGTATACTTGGAATTCTACCGAGGCCGGCGTACTTCGTAGCGGCAAATTTCGAGGCTGCACATGTGTAGACTCCACGGTCTTAACAAATCCCCACAATGCTTTGCGCACGGACCAATTTCCAAATCTTTGGCGGAAATCGCGCTCCATTTAAGGGGGGGGGCCTCGCATATGACGCACACCTGCACACCTGTTAGCCTGTTCCACAATTCTTCGTTTTTTCCGAAGCTAGGAAGGATTCTTGCCTCGCTTCTGAAGCAAGTGACTCGGAAGACATGTGCTACCAAGCAAGCGTCCTCGACATTGAGAAACACACAGTGTTCCCCTAGTCTAGGCAAGGTCCCATTAGGATATCAACGATGTATCATTGATAGTGGTTCCTAATCTGAATGCTAAAATGCTTAATGACCATGCTAACACGCTCTGATATGATCAGTTGTGTTTTTTACAATGTTTACCATCTTAGTTACGTGTGTTAGCATTCTTACATGACCAAGCATGACTAATATCATTAGTTATTTGGACGCAAAGTTTCAGGTAAAATACAATTGTGATCTTGTGGGGAATGTGGAGAAATTCCATGACCGGCCATCAAATATTTTAAAACCTTAAATGTTAACCTCATGGTGGCGCTAGAGGGAAAATTAGTAGATCATCAAAGTACTTGTTTAGGTCTGGACGAAAGTGTTGGGACAGTCTGACCAGCAGTGCCATTCATAAAGCACCTCTAAACAGACTTCAGTTTGAAGCTAAATGAGAGACTGAGATACCACAAATGTAGTGCAAACTCCGAAAGAAAGTGCTATAAAGTTATTTAAAGTCATGAGTGTATTTTATATCACCCATCCGAAGAGAGATGTTCAAGTGATTCGTGCCCACTCTGAACAAAAGTGGGCACGAATGAGAATCCAGTGGAGCTGAGTTTTATACGTGATGTCCCTCTCCGCTTATCTGAACTGACAGGCTGTACTCTGCTGCTCCTCCCGGGTCACATCTTAGCCCTCCACATTAAACATGGAAAATACCACAAATTCAACCTTAAAGGGAAGATATCTGATTATTGATCCTGTCCTTTTGTCTAGATCAATTATATAAATAAATACACTAAGTAACAACCACAGCAGTTTTCTGAGTGTTGGATGTTTGCTACACCGTCGTCTACACTAGTGACCTGGCATGCAAAGTATTATGATTAGGAAAATCCTCGGTCCACAGATTCCTTACATGCCATCACAAAACGTAGCTGTCAAAGCAGTCAGGCCCAGACTTAGGTAGTTGACCCTCTCACGCCTATTGTCTCATATGGGAGAGAGTTAAAGGACTCTGTTATAGTAACAAAGATGTTTTGCAGCATTTTTTTACGCGTGGTTGTACGAGAGGCAGCTTCATCAGAGTCACTCCGTTTGGGTGCGATGGGGGGGCTTCAGTGAATCAGGAATATTGTTTCTGCTTTGCAAGGATTAGTCAGGAATCTCATGTTAAAGGGGACCTATCATGCTATATTTGAATAATATATTGTAGGGCCATACCTATATAAGGTATATTTATAAGTTTTATTTTTCAAAATACCAAACAGATCATGCATTTGAGCCATTCCTCATTTCGCTCAATTTAACACTGTCTTTGCATGGGC
>NW_011339306.1:187872-296905 GCF_000735185.1 Notothenia coriiceps | reverse complement strand
ACCAGATTAAGTGGCAAGTCAAATTGTTTCTTTCTTTAGCTCCGTTTCTGGTCTCCGCCCAACTACTGGAGATTATTTCATCTTTTAGGCTGCTAAAAAGAGGTTCTAATCATAATAGTACCTAGCAGCAAATCCAGTAATAACCATTGGCGCCTGATTTTTGCGGAAAGTATGATCGTATGGAGAACAAAAGTTGGAGTAATATGTTTCGTTCAAGCAGATCCATCTTTACAGACTGACACCATGCTTTTATGTGTTTGAAGCTAAGCATCTTACCGACGTAAATAGGTCATGTGCATTCTGTAACAAACGTTACAGCCAGAGTCGCATGAGGTTTAACGTGACCCAATATCAGGATACAGTGGTATTTATGGTAGTCCTTGCAAGATGAAGTAGCAGTCAAATACAGGGGGCTGCGTGTGTACAGACTAGTCCAGAAGCATGAGGGGGTGGCCTGTGACAGCGTCGTTAAATAGCAGAGAGAGGTGTACAGGAGTCACCAAGGGATGCAGAATTACCGTCAAGGAGCGCAGGGTATTCAATGTTTGGTTCAGATTAGACTAAGCGGCTGCGTATCAATAAACATGGGACATCATATGTCCTATCTCCATGCGAGCTGGAAATCATCATGTTAACTCACATGGCTGATCATATGCGGAAAACGAGGGCCTGAGTGCTCTTCTAGGTAATCATACATCGTGCGTGACACACGCTACGGAGTGGGCCTTTGTATGCGGTGTGGCCTACTCGTGGGATCTAGAAGAGTACATTCAGTATTTTTCCCAACAAATGTCACCAAGTGGGGTATTTATGATGCTAGAACGAAAAAGTGGACCTGCTTAAACAAAGTACTAGGCTAATAGTGCAGATTCATTCGGGCATTAAACCAAGATATATCCCATTAAAACTCCGAATTGTCTGTAGACGCCGTGAAACCTATTAGTTGTGAACCTCACATCATGTCGGTTTTGTTTCCCGCAGCTCTATTATAATCGTAGTTTCCCCCGATGTCTCGAACTTTAGTCTGTCTGCAGGTTGTGCGGTTTGCATGGAATGCATATGTATATAGAGATTCTGGAAAAACAGCTGCCTGCTTTTGTTTGGTGTTTACAAAGCAATACAATTACAGCCAGACAGCTAAGCAATGAGCTCAAACGATTAAGCTACTGTAAGCCAAGGTCGCTGCAAGATTCAGTGTGTAATTCTCTGTAGGCTCCTCACTGACGAGCGAGATTACTTTTGTGTTTTTTGTTTGTTGTGCAACATGAAGTGATGAGAAATCAACAAAGCACTAAAACTTAATGCAATATTTCCCATTGGTCAATCAAAAAACGCCGTGTACTTCCCTCTCACCCTTTTTTATAATAGGGAATTTCTTATCTCTTTTGTTTTTACTGTACTATACATCCTCAGACGAGGGTGAAACATAGCTTTGTTTTTTATTTTTTTTTTTGACTAGAGAGTGTCAAATGCTGAGGGCAGGAGGTGTTCACGTCGTTATCCCCACAGCATAACACTTTAAAAGCAAATTGAAACATATCGCCATTTCTTTTTTTTGACTGCTCCTTCGGGCCTTATTTTGATACAATGTGTCTTGTCGAACAGACCTCAGGTTTGTTTAGATAGTGTGGTATTTTATGGTTATTGTTCATTCCTTGAATAGTTGTTCTGTGTGCGCCATTTTTATATGTATTCAAATTGATTTTCCACTACGCTTTTGTGTTTCCAGCATTGGACTTGTGTTTGATCTTTGTCTTTCTTTATGTCCTTACCTGTTCAAGTTCTTGCCCCACCGCAGCGGTCACCGCCGAGCTCTGCTCACTCAAGTAATAGAGCGCAGGTTTTATATATTATTATTGTTCATCTTTTAATTAATGTTTCTGATATCATCTTTTAGAATAATTATTATATAAGCAATTTCCTTTGTTAGTTGCATTGGATTTCGTCAAAAGAAGAATATTGTTTAATTTTGTTTATATTCTTAGTCTCTGTTTGTTATACTGTCATTCTGTTATTTTTTTGTTTCTTGTAATTTTCTGATGTATATCTTGTTTGTTATTTTGTATTTTCAAAAGGGTTTTGCTGATTTACAGAGCTTTCTTTTAAGGAGACCTATCTATGAATTGCATAATATAATCTGAATCAATATATGTTAGGGAGCGACGGAATACCCAATTTGAATAATATATTGTAGGGCCATACCTATATAAGGTATATTTATAAGTTTTATTTTTCAAAATACCAAACAGATCATGCATTTTAGCCATGCCTCATTTTGCCTCACTCCAGCTCTGTCTTTGCATGAGCTGGAGCCGACCCCCCCCCCCCCCTGCAAAGGAGGGGGCGAGGCACAAGCGTCATGTTACTATGCTGTTGCCATGCTGTTGCTATGCTGTTGCCATGCCACGGCAACCTCTCATTCCCCTGATAGGTGGAGAGTTGACCATACAGGCGGAGTGCACCTCTGTGACATCATAGAGGTGCAAATCAGAATCCACATGTATCAAATCCGTTGCAGCCCCGTTTTTAGAGATTTGGGTATGGAGGAAAAGAGAGAGGGTTGTATTTTCTGACACTTGGTGAGTTCCCTGGAACACCGGGGACACATATTCATGTATAAAAGACGTACAAAAGTGCATTTTGCATGATAGGTCCCCTTTAAGTAAGACAACTATCTTTTAAAATATGCCTGCTCTGGCACTAAAAAACACATCACTTTTTAAGGTTATTTAAAAAAAGAAAAATGTGACTGAACATGTTTTATTTGTTGGCATTAATCCTGTTTGGGTGTATCATAATATACATTAGACGCTTGCATTTAATGCACGAGACACATGAAGTGGTGCATGTCTGGAGGAGAAGTGCTACCGGCTCCTCCTATTGCTCCAAGTTTAACCCTGCTAGTTATACAGATGAGTTTTGCTTCTTGTAATACTTTCTTTTTGCAGAATATATGATAAAAGTCTTTAAAATAAGTTTTCTTTGCAATGCAACATTTAACCCTATAACCAACAGTCATCAAAGCTGTTAAAGAAAAAATTGAAACAGCTTATTTTGTAATTAACACAAAAGAAAACTAAAACTGGGTGTTGCTTTTGCCTTGAAACATTATTAAGAAAGAACGAGATGACGTTATTATATATTATCCTTAGTTACAATGTTTTTTTGGTGTATACCTACAAATGCTGTTTGCTGTGTGTGAATGCATTGCAATTCATCGTATCTTCTTCACGCTTTTTAAACTGTATGATTCACTCTTGTTTCCCCAGACAAACCGCCTTGGCCGTGTATGTCCTCTCTCTGATCGGGATGGTCATCTACACCTTCACCCTCAACCTGGGTTACCTGTGGGTGGTGTTTGTCACAGCTGGAACTTTAGGGTAGGTAGCCATTAGAGAGCAAGGCAATTCACATCACAGACAGGGGGAAAGAACAAGTGTAACCATCAACAGCTATTTCTGTTTGAGAAATCTTGAAGCTAAATCCATACCTCATAGCAAAACACACCTATTTTGTAAACTTTAAGGTAGTAGGTAGTAGGTAACGTTTCCATGTAAGAAATGTGACTAAGGTACCAATCTGTTTTATTTATTTGCCTGAAATGGCGTGGTACCTCCTTTGTGCATGGGTCAGTGTTGTGGTTTGCCAGAACGGGTCATAAATTGACTTTTTTTCCACATTTTGTGCCACTTATTCTACGCACTTGGTTGTTTTTTTACCTCTTTTTTTAAACCACCAGATAAAGGGTTTTATGTTATCCGACATCTGAATATTTAGCTATCAGAGAAACAAGCTGAGCAAACAGTAGCAGGAGCTCTGCTCTCAGACTCCTCTGCAAAACAGTTTCAAAGAAACACTTACTTTTTATCGTAATGTGTTTGTTTAGTGTCTTTACCAGATTACTTCAGAGAAGGAGACCGTTCTGGATAAAAAAGGCAGGCTTAGCAGCTCTGTAGTCTGAACTTTTCTAATGCTGAAATGCACGCGACATTCCGTCTGTAGTTCAGGTTTCTTTGCATTTCTGCTGCTTTGTCAAAGCAATACTAATGCTCCACTGGTCCCTCAGTCCACGTGATTTGTCTTTACAATTATTGCTATTTTTGTTAAGCTGATTAAATCCATAACTGGTTTCCATAGCAATTCCTTGTTTGCTTTCATTTCTGCTTTCATTTCTGAAACCCAGACAGGATTTATTAATATACCGCAATGGTATATGGGCCTTGGCCTCCTTTTTAAGTGCAGATAAAACACTTTAGTTTGGCGTTTAATTTGACCTTCGGTGTTTGCATGTGTGTCTGCAGCTTCTTCATGACGGGATATCTTCCTCTAGGCTTTGAGTTTGCAGTAGAGCTCACATATCCAGAGTCAGAGGGAACCTCCTCTGGACTGCTGAACTGCTCAGCTCAGGTCAGTAATGATAGCAACGTTTAATACAAATTTACAAAATACAAAATATGTTGGTTTTGGGATGTAAACTTGAAAGGTTTTATTCTCCTTTCAGATCTTTGGAATCATTTTCACCATCTCCCAGGGGAAGATTATTGATAGATGGGGCACTTTTGCAGGAAACATCTTCCTGTGTATTTTCCTGCTAATAGGATCTGTACTGACAGGTAGGATATTAACTTAACAAATACCACAGCTCGAAAAACAAGTTTCAAAAACTAAATAGAACTTTGAACTCATCTCGCCATGTGATATCCACAGGAATTTTAACACAGTGTGTATTTTAGACTTGAAGCATGACTAGTGTTAATCCAGTGTTACACACGCTACAGGCATCTTTCATGAGATGAGACAGCCCCCTAGTGGCTGAATAAAGGACAACCACTAATATAAAGCCAATCGAATGCTTTCTAACACTTCTTCACTTTTAAAGCATTATGCTGATTACTTTTTGCCATTTATAAGATAAGATAAGACTTTATTTATCCCGAAGGAAATTGTTGTGCCAGAGTAACAAAATACAATAAACACAATAATCACTGCAGCACAACAGTAAAACTGTACACTAAAAGTATTGGTTGTGTATCAACAATAACACCGTGCAAAATATCTTATATTCCCTGACATTTGACATGTAAGTAGTCACTTTCAAGATGCATCAGGTTTTGGAATTAAACCCCTGTTGCTGTTTTCTATGAATTGTGTTAACTCATTGTAAAGATCCTGAAGTTGTAACACATTTGTGGAGGTAACACTGCAACCAGCGTGGTTAATGCCGTCCTGAAAGAAGTTGCCACTGATGTGCTATTTAGTTACATTTTTTATAATGATGGTGATTAACAAATGAATCCAATTCTACACATTTTAAATGTTCCTCATGACAATTTGGAAAAACATACTGCGCTAACTTTAATAAGAGCAAGACCTCAATAACCTTTTCTGTCCCCTTTATCGTAGGATTAATCAAGTCTGACCTCCGCCGGCAGCAGGCCAACCTCCAGCAGGCTGAGGTGCGGACAGTGAGTGTAAGTACATCTGTGTGCGCTACAGGAAGTCAGAGGTGGGCTTCTCTGTGGTCCTCACACTCCTGCAGGCATGCACAGGGGCAGCGCTGCATGAAACTGTCCAAACCCACTAAAAACATGTTCTACTCTCAGACAGCAAGGCACACTTTGTCTGAGAGCTCTCCAAATCACCCAAACAGCATGTTTACCATCTGGTGCTTCAACAATTTAATTTGTTCTCACTAATCCCTGGCAAAGAGTGCAGATGACAGTGTCACAGGATAAAACGTTTCTAAATCACTCTAACTATGTGATAACATGCAATTATCAAATACAATTGGTTGTAATACAGTGGGGCAAAAAAGTATTTAGTCAGCCACCAATTGTGCAAGTTCTCCCACTTAAAAAGATGAGAGAGGCCTGTCATTTTCATCCTAGGTATACCTTAACTATGAGAGACAAAATGAGAAAAAAAAATCCAGAAAATCACATTGTCACATTGTCTGAATTTTAAAGAATTAATTTGCAAATGATGGTGGAAAATAAGTATTTGGTCAATAACAAAAGTTAATCTCAATACTTTGTTATATACCCTTTGTTGGCAATGACAGAGGTCAAACGTTTTCTGTAAGTCTTCACAAGGTTTTCACACACTGTTGCTGGTATTTTGGCCCATTCCTCCATGCAGATCTCCTCTAGAGCAGTGATGTTTTGGGGCTGTCGCTGGGCAACACTGACTTTCAACTCCCTCCAAAGATTTTCTATGGGGTTGAGATCTGGAGACTGGCTAGGCCACTCCAGGACCTTGAAATGCTTCTTACGAAGCCGCTCTTTGGTTGCCCGGGCGGTGTGTTTGGGATCATTGTCATGCTGAAAGACCCAGCCACGTTTCATCTTCAATGCCCTTGCTGATGGAAGGAGGTTGTCACTCAAAATCTCACGATACATGGCCCCATTCATTCTTTCCTTTACACGGATCAGTCGTCCTGGTCCCTTTGCAGAAAAACAGCCCCAAAGCATGATGTTCCCACCCCCATGTTTCACAGTAGGTATGGTGTTCTTTGGATGCAACTCATCATTCTTTCTCCTCCAAACACGTTTAGTTGAGTTTTTAACCAAAAAGTTCTATTTTGGTTTCATCTGACCATATGACATTCTCCCAATCCTCTTCTGGATCATCTAAATGCTCTCTAGCAAACTTCAGACGGGCCCGGACATGTACTGGCTTAAGCAGGGGGACACGTCTGGCACTGCAGGATTTGAGTCCCTGGCGGCGTAGTGTGTTACTGATGGTAGCCTTTGTTACTTTGGTCCCAGCTCTCTGCAGGTCATTGACTAGGTCCCCCCGTGTGGTTCTGGGATTTTTGCTCACCGTTCTTGTGATCATTTTGACCCCACGGGTGAGATCTTGCGTGGAGCCCCAGATCGAGGGAGATTATCAGTGGTCTTGTATGTCTTCCATTTTCTAATAATTGCTCCCACAGTTGATTTCTTCACACCAAGCTGCTTACCTATTGCAGATTCAGTTTTCCCAGCCTGGTGCAGGTCTACCATTTTGTTTCTGGTGTCCTTTGACAGCTCTTTGGTCTTGGCCATAGTGGAGTTTGGAGTGTGACTGTTTGAGGTTGTGGACAGATGTCTTTTATACTGATAACGAGTTCAAACAGGTGCCATTAATACAGTTAACAAGTGGAGGACAGAGGAGGCTCTTAAAGAAGAAGTTACAGGTCTGTGAGAGCCAGAAATCTTGTTTGTTTGTAGGTGACCAAATACTTATTTTCCACCATAATTTGCAAATAAATTCTTTAAAAATCAGACAATGTGATTTTCTGGATTTTTTTTTTCTCATTTTGTCTCTCATAGTTGAGGTATACCTAGGATGACAATTACAGGCCTCTCTCATCTTTTTAAGTGGGAGAACTTGCACAATTGGTGGCTGACTAAATACTTTTTTGCCCCACTGTATATTGAAAATGAATGTCATTTAAAAAAAAACTTGGCATTGCTTCTGCTCATCACTCATTGCCTTCTTAAAGAAAAACTTAGAAACTATTTTTCTTTCTTTCCTTTTTCTTTTACTGTTAACAATATTCCAATTCTAAATCCACACTAAAATAATAGCTCTGGTTATCCTGTACACTGAAATGTACATTTAACAGATGCTCCTTTTTAATTAATGGAATGAAAGAACCAGCAGTGAGATAAATAGGAATACAGGCACAACAGTTGACATGAGAAGTAATCGGTGAAAATCTATGAAAAATCTATCTAAATAAACTGTTAATTCATCATATTTGGTATAATTTACTGCTAAATGACTAGATGCAGGTCATATTTTCCTCTCTAAAGGCAGTGTAAGTGTGGCTGCTGGGTGAAATGCAGGCAGTCTAAGTTGGGTGTTTAGGGTTTGGTGGTGGTGGTGTGGGATGGAGGAGATGGTGGTGATCAGGTGGCCCCTCTGGGACCCTCTGGGACCCTCAGAGGAGTGACCTCCAAGCTATCATTCCAGCCTACAGGCTCTGTGACATCGGGGAAGGACTACGGGGCCACAGCGACCGTCCACTGGCAACGGCAATCTTGACATAAACCCAAAACCTCATTAAAACCAAAACCTCTTCATCACCAGTAAGACGATACTCTACACAAACACACAGTGATATTTGACAGGAAATAAAACATATTTTTAACATCAAAAAGCCACTGAATCTTCTAGAAAAGTATGCAAAACTGTAACAAAAAAGCACATTAAGTTTCAATTTACAAAAAGAGAAGGTTTAATCAATTCTGAACAAAGCAGGACTGTTATTTCTAATAGAAAATGTTATAAACTACTGAGCTGCAATACATTCAAATCCACTTCATTGTGGAATAAACCATTTTCTTTCCTGATTTCAGCCTTTTTTTTTTAACTCATGGTAATAATTTCCTGCTAATAGGATTAGTACTGACAGGTAAGACATTAACTTATCCAAATACCACACCTGTAAAAACAACTTTGAACTCATGTACGCATGTGAAATGAACAGGAATTTGAACGCAGTGTGTATTTTAGAATTAAAGCATGACTGCTGTTAGTCCAGTGTTACACACACAACAGGCATCTTTCATAAGATGAGACAGCCCCCTCGTGGCTTAATTACAACTTCCTACAAATTAAAGGCCAATTGAAAAAGATGAGTTATTTGTGAATTCTTGACATCAAACAGAAAAATATGCTTCTTAAAAGTCCTTAACTTTTAAAGCACTGTCCTGATGACCTATCGCCATGGAGGTCAAACAGGTTCACCTGCTGGTATCGTGGAATAACATTATTTTATCTCCAGATTTTCGCCTTTTTTTAAATGTATCATAAAAATCATGATTTCCTGCACTTGTTTTTTTTTTCTTTTGCTTTAATCAAATCTGTTAAAAAGGAAATGAAAACGATCATTAGACATTTGTGATTAACTGATGACTAACTGAGTGATTTGATGAGCACAAAAAAAGGTATTGATAATATGGATTTAATGCCAGAGTAGAATTAAAGTTTTAAGATCTTTGATTCTCAAGAAATGAATATTATGGTTTATGTTAACATTTAGCTGTCTTTCTGAAAGCTGTGATGAGTTGAGAATTTGTGTCATCTTGTTTTCATTTGTGATAATTAATATTTGTTTCCTTTACAGAAAGCCACGGCTGAGTTAGAAGGAGCCGTACCGCCACCTGCACTTCTGAAAGAGGGGAAGTGATAAGGAGGACAGACTCTGACAAAGATGCTGGTGACTGATTCATCACAAATACTGTCACTTTAACATGCATTAACACACACACAGGAGCCACAGAGGAAGAAAAGCTGCAGTGAAGAGTGAGCAGAGGAGAGTGAACCCCTCTGAGCAGCACTCTGTCAAACATCTGATGTACTGTACGTCCACACACTGGTTCAAACACCAGAGACTAACACTAATGCCCAGGTGCAATGTAGCTCATCCCAAACCAAGCACAAGGCAATCATTCACAAGGGGAACACACTTGGATCCTCGTAGGTTTTTAAAAACATTGAACTCATCATCTTATTAAACATTGATTTTACCCAATGGAGGCATTTCAGTGCAATGCAACTGCCACTTTAGTGTTTTTAATTTTTCCCGAACTTTTAACCGTCTGATTAGTGTTGATTCAGTGATCTATGAATCTTACAAGCAATATTTTAAATGTGTTTCCTAATACTTGACCAATTTTGTGTGTAACTGATCTCAGTCTTTACATCACTGAAGGCATTCATTAGAGTGCAGTGTTCCTCTCATGTTATCATCTCTACCTGCCATCCAGGATCACATGGAGGAATAACTTCTGCATACTTTTGACTATAAATGTAATTGATGCCGTGCATCAGTTTTGTCTTTGTGTAATTGTAAGTGATCGCTACTACACATTTGGTGTTAGATATCTAGATTAACATGCAATCAAGAAAGTCTGGAACATGAGGAATGTAAGCTCGGCTCAAAGCGAGACAGAAGGCAAACAAATCTGTTGCAGTTGACATTTTGCACAATAAATGTTTTAATGTGAACTTTTTCTTAGGGTGTCAACTTGTGTGTGGGAAATGTAGTTCATGCTATATAACTAGTGTGCCATTCAAGGGTTTCACACTGTTCAGTGGGGACTTTCAGGTGATTTTATAATAAATGAGATTTTAAGGTGCCAGTTTTTATTTCACTCTTTTTTAGTAGGCCTACAATTTACTCTGCTATGAAAAACTCTTTACCCCAGATTTTGTTACCAGCCAATACATTCTATATTTTCATTGAATAAACAGTGTAGTGTTACCTATGACTCTTAAGGAACTTATAGAGTAAAGACATTGTTGACATTACAAACCTGAATAATAGGACTCAATGCAGCTCGTTTTGTTCCCTATCTGTGTGGACAAACAAAAAGGTGTTACCGTATGCCTCTTTCGATATAATGGGGGAGTTAAAACAAATGTAAAATTCCTATCATGAACCAGAAAATGTAAAAAGACAATTGGAAACTAGAAAACACCAAACGCTTCACTTTTAAACGTTTTATAGGACAATAATTGAGCGTACAAACATTTCACAGCACGAAACAAACATACAGAATAACTCTTTATATTTGTGTTTATGAGACATTGTAATAAAGAGCATAGTTTTAGACTGTAGAGTCATCTGTGCTCTTCGGTGGATAATGAATAAAATATATAGGAAGTGGAATCATTTATGAGCGTATACACATACAGAGGATTGTCATTTAGCCTGACAGTAAAGATACTAACTAAATGAAACCTCCATGTATAGATCGTTCGTGAATTAAGTAGTTATTAACCAGCACAGATTCATCACTAACATGACCTTCCGTCCGACCGTTTGATTGCACTGAAGTGTAAAATGTCAATTCAAAAACACCATTTTATGTAGTCTATAGAGAGGGTTACAGTGAGAAATGAATGTTCAAACAGATCTCATGTTCTTCAAGGCAAGCAGCAGCACTCTCGGAGCTGGTCACTTTGAGGTGCGATGGAAAACTCGGGACTCAGTTACGCTTCTTCTGTCGAGCTCCGACTTGCTCTTGTGACTCTGGGATGCACTGATACCCAATCAGCATTCCTATGATGGAGAAACCTAGAAAAACACATAAAAATGTTATTAGGATTTAGAAAAAATATGTTTTAATACATTAAAACCCGTAGATGTATAATTAAGGGGATACTGTATTTCCTATCACTCCTCACTCACTTGCCACAATGAGAGGAGCCATGACCCCGATGGTCAGAGGAGCAGTTTTGTAGATGAAGGCTTCGGACAGGAAGTGGCCTAACGCCAGCACAAATGTCCATAAGGTGATGTGATAGAGCCTGCAGGAGACACACAGTGGAAACAAACAGTAAGAAGACTGCCAACAGAAACACAAAAGGAGGTGCAGAAAGTGAGAAGCTGTCTTACGTTTTGTTCTGGATATCAATGGCACAGGAACAGCGGATGATCGATGACAGTAACGTCCAAATTCCAAATGTTCGAGCTTGGAGACCATTAACTGAGGAAATTAAACACAAACAGAAACTCAGGAATGAAAGAGTCAAAAAAGGAACCATTATATTGTCCAACAAAGACTACTGAGTGAGCAATGTTTATCATTGTAACTGCAAAAGGGTCAGTTGAGTACATATCTCTAATTCTCTAAATGTCGTTTTGTAATTATAATTGAGTTTCCTCATCAGACTTCTTTTAAATCAAAAATATTGATATTGGCCCAACATCCAATAACAGTGTGGACCTAAACATTAAAGATTGTTTTAGATGTTTGGGTTATGGCCTCTTAATATTCCTGACTGTTTACACTGATAAACAGTCCACATGTTTTCTTAGAAGCTGACACAAATTGCAGATATTCTTTTTCTATTCAATGCTATTTTATAAACACCTGCCAGCACCGACATCAGGCTCATTCGAGTAAAATGTGTTTTGATGGGACATTTCATGTTGTACTGTGCATTGGTGTTGTCAATAAAACCTGCTTTCCTCACCAAACTCTGGCGTGCCTGTGTAGAGCTTCTCTGATAAAAAACTGTGATCTCGGAAGCTTTGCACGGTGTTTCCCATCGCGATGACCGAGACCATCAACAGCCAGCTCCGCAGGACGTTCAGAAAGCGACCCATGTTCTCTTTTTTCAGAGACGCACCTGTCACAGAGAAAAAACCATGATGTTATTTATCAGAGCAGGATTCACATGTTCAAACTGAAGGCAAATGCATGTGCAGCTCGATGGTCATTTAAAAGCAGAATTACAGGTGTATGTGTATGTTACCTGACTAACACACCACAGGACTGTCTAACAAGAGATATTCAGCAATAACTAACGTGACGTAGCAGGCTAACGCTGCTTCAACTTGGTTAACACAATTAACAAGCTATTATATAAAAAATAATGATAGTATCAACAATATTTTGTTCTTATATTTACCTGGCGGCCTTTATAAAACTACCATGTAAACGTGTTCCTTCGACAGAAGAGAGAACTTCACATTAAATGAGACTCAAACAAACCCAGTATGATGTTATTCTCACAACGGCAAGTCTTTCAATCTTGAACTCTGGGGTTGACCAATAGCAAAGCTTAAGAAATGGCTCCATTCAATCGTACCATTCATATGATTGGCCCATACGAGCAGTCAGGTTCCGCCTACCTCCTTCGCCAACCAATAGAAATCAAGACATCAGGTCACGTGCAGCCTGAAGCCTAGGCTGTGTTCGAACAAAGAGTATATAGCGAGCGAGAGAGTGATTTTTCTTGTCTTATGTTGTCGTGAATTCTGGTCAAGCGTAGACAGTGCAGAAGATGTATTTTATGTTCCCGTTTGAAAATGATATGCTGTACAAAAACACAAAGGACTGAATAGCCTATACTATTATTACCATTTGAGTACATCGAGTAACATACAATTACTGTCTCGTCCACCTGCGTCCAACCACTGGATGCAAAGCAAAGTTTGGTCATTTGGACAAATAAATATCATCCTGGACTGCGCATGCTCCCTGTTCTGTTGCTACTCAGTTGTTGTAGTTACCAGGAAGATTAACCGCGATGATCAACTGGCCCTGGTGATAACAGCTAGCTTAGCAGTTAGCTGGCTCTCAGAGTTAAAGGCAAGTTTGCGTTTGTGTGTGCTTGTATTGCATTTAAAAAACGTCTCGAGCTAAGCAGACTTTACATAGCTAGCTTCCTGTACCTGAAGTAGGATGTCAGTGAGTGTTATTAAGCTAACGAGTGTTTGGCTGCCTGTCTGGGTTTAGTCTTAACTGGACGTGTAACGAAATATAATTTCACTACAGGTAGAGCGAGAGGTACAAAGCATCTGTTCTCGGTTACCTGTGCTAAATGTGAAACACTACTTCAGGACAATACGAATAAGCATTATTTATTCGCTAGCCTCTGTATTAATATTATATTGTGCATGAATGGACATTACAGCTATACAATGTCAGGTGTTCTTGCAGTTGGTGTTGGTGTTGGTAGCGTCAGGTGCCATGGTGAAAACTAGACACTTGATCCTCGTCCTCCTCTCTCAATGTGAAAATGCCTGCTGTGGTCCGTGGTAAGGAGGACTCTGAGTCTTCCTCAGAAGACGAGCAAGAGTAAGTGTTTGCAAATAGTACTATGTCTACCGTAGAGTCACATAATAGAGACTATGGTGTACTGTAATAGTCCATTTAATTATTCTTTCTCTATTATTTTAGCGTATAATCACTGATCCTTAATCTCAATGTTAAATAAGGATTATTTCTGAACTCATTTTAATTTAGTTTCTGTTGTCATGTTTCTAATACCTTTGGTAAAGTCAGTTATTAGCCTAATAATGCAAATCACACACTTATTTTGGTGGGCTTTAGAGTCTACACAGCATTTGACACAGTCTATCCTTAGATCCTTGTTTCAGATAAGAAACAAATACCATAAAAACCTTTGCAGGGCTGGAACAACTCAGTGACCTTGTTTAGCCTTTAAATAGCAGCTCTGTGCAACTTCACCACACTACTGACAACTTAAAGTGTTCATTCTTATACCTACCTACATCTCATATTTGATCACAAACACTTGTGTGGGAGTGTTTCTTCCCTTTAAAACAGGCTTTTCCATTGATATTTTTTGCATCGCTTTTATAGCAGTTATACGTTTGCAAACTGTGGAGACACGTAGGACTTTGCTCACAGTCCCTGCAGCTTCTGGACGAGGCTCTCTGAATGACCTCTTTCTGTGTCAGTAAGATCCTTAGCCAACTGACCCAGCTACGTAGTACCTCACAACATTTCCCTCTAAATACAGTATCAGTGTGTCACCCTGCAAACCGTAAGCATTGTTCATTTTGTAATAGCTGTATTATATAACTATTTTTTCCCGTAGTTTATTGATCATGTAATGTTATCTGTCTGGCAGGATTAAAGAAGAAGCCATGTTTAATAATTTAAACCAAGCTACATTTAGACAGAATGACACCTCAAGGAAGCTTTTATTTTGCATAATTGATGAAAGTTTAACTGAATGACAGAGAAGAGCATCCAGATCATAGCTGCAACTGTTGCTTTAAGTTATCTTTAATTCCCTCTTAAGCTATTCTTAGTCGTACACTGGGCGACACTGTGTCTCTAACTTCCATCAGCTTAGTATAGATTGCATAGGGTTTAACCTCCCAGGGACCAGTGCTCTCTTCACTGATGGGGCTGGTTGAGATGCAACCAGAGCAGAAATGACATGAGTTTATTCATCATTATCACGCTGCTGTAATAGACCACTTGGATTTTATGTTGCAGAAATGTAGTATTTGCAGGAGTGCATCCTTTCCGACTTCAATTCATTACTAAACAAATAGGGACAGCACATTTGATTTAAAACTGTTCTTCTGCTTAACTTGGACTCTAATTTTTTCACTTAATTTGTTAAGAGGGGGTTGATATTAGTCAACATTACAGTTCACGGTTATGACAACAGACAACCTTGAATAATGCAAAGGGTAATGCAAAGTATAGCATTACTGGCACACACAGGACGATCACAGCACATATAAAGACAAACACATGTAAGTTCATGTACAAGCACACTAGCAATATGGCTTTAACCAAATAATTGTAGCTTAAATAGTTATACTTTGACAAATTATCAATGTGATGGCAACAATTTGGCCTTTTGTCTGATACTTTCTCTTTTACATTACATTTCACTTGTTAGACACTTTTATTCAAAGCAACTTACATATGCTCAATACAAGCGGGGTTTGAACCAACGCACTAACTCTCTGAGCCACAGCCTCTTTCCCTGTAAAATGTCCCTCGTCGTTATAGTTGTTTTTGTTACAAAATAGCTTGAATATTTAAGGGACATGCAACAAAACCACCACAGTGAAAAATCTATCTGCAGCTTTGTCTGACACACCTAGAAATGTAAACTAGGGGCAGCAGTTGCTTACATGCCTCGGCACCTTCTCAACAGCGGCCATGCCTGGTTGACTTCTTCTCCATCATCATGCTATATGTACCTTATCTTGTTTTCAGCCCCTGATAAGCAGGCTGTGTCTGGTACTATCAGATAGACTTCAGTTTTACAAGCGTGTTTATTAAAACAGCATATGGGTTTGTTATTGTCAAGCACCTCCTGGACATGTGTGTGGTTCTGTCTCTATCTGCCTGACTGAAATGAAGCTATTCACATCATCCTGCAGTGATTTGGTATGATACTGTTAATGGGAAGTTGTTTTCCGTAAGATTGTTATTTTCGCAACTTTTTTTCTATTTTCTGGATTTTAAAAAAAAATGTGTCTTTGAATGGTTTGTCCACTAGAGACCACCCCTGCATTGCCTGGAGCGGTGTCAGCAAGGCAATCCCCGTCCTGTTGTTTTTCCCTGAAGCAGCTGTTTCAAAAGATGGGGAAATCTGCTCTATTGGAGGTAAACTACAAATCTTTGAATGACTTTTAGAAAAGTAATGGTGGGATATTGAAAGTTTGGAGCCTTTAATACATTTAATACTAATTCTATTTTGTTGTCCTTAGAGCGATATCATTTGGCCTTCAAGATTGTGCGCACAGAGAGCCGCCTGGTACGAGGACTACTCGCCAATCATGGATTCCATGAGGTAATGTTCTCCAATAAATCATGCAAATTGAAAAGATTAGACTAAGAACCCTTTGTTTTTTTAAAATTCAGAATCATTTAATTTATTGCCAAGTAGGTTGTCACTTGCAAGGACTTTTTTACCGTTTTGTTGTATACTATAGATACATAAAATAGAATAGAACATTACAATAAAAAAATTAAAACAATACTTTTACAAATACGTTCAATTTGACACTGGCAGCAAAATGTGCAAAAATGTATAGATAGGGAATTTGCACATCATTTTTATGCACCTCTCGGCTCTTTATGATAATGTATGGTAGACCTCTTTTCATTTGCCTTGACATAAATATCAATGTCAAAGCTGGGGAATGCACCGAAGGAAAAAAAACGACCTAAAGATTTTTTAACGAGGGCACACAATACCCATTATGGCTCTTTCATAGCAGTTGCAATTAATTCCCTTTTTATTTCATTTCGATGCTTCTTGACTCCCGCTAACCCATCATCAAAGGCAGGCGAGGGTCTACCACTGCCGCGACACAGCCAAACTTCAATAAGCCATTTATTGCAAACAACCGTCTCTCCCCTCTCAACTGAATGTGAAGTCTGCCTCCTTATTGGAGTAAAACAAAAATAAAACTGATAAAATAATGTCAGGGTGATGAAGATCTGTCAAGTTGGCCTTTCACATGTGATCATTTCAAAAAGAGCTGTATTCCTCCAGATTATTGGTGTACGATCTGCTTCTTGGATAACATTTAACTGAGATTTCACATGTGGTGGACTTCTGAATATATACAGTATATAAAGAGATATCTGAAACTCAACGTGGAGAGCAATGGCTTTGTTATGTGATTTTCTGAGCACTGAATCTGATTTTTCTTTTTTTGTGTTCAGGTTCACCCAAACAGCAATGACTTTAACCTCATGTGGACCGGGTCTCACCTCAAGCCTTACATACTACGCAGCCTTCAAGATTTCCAGAAGGTCAACCACTTTCCCAGGTATAATAGAGTGTTTTAGAGTGTAAGTGTGTTGCCACTGCTTTCTGTGTTATAAATATCCCCACAGAGCCATTCTTAGCCCGTCAGTTCAGGCGGTGTGTTCGTTGGCTTCCACTGCAAAGCGCGCTTAGATTGGACCAGTGCCTCTCTGGAACATGACATGAATCACGCTGTCAGGCAGAGGGCGATCTATTGCTTGTTATGTATGCGTGTGTTTTTGTTCTGTCAGTGTCGAGGCTGTGAAGTGGAGTGCTGAAGCATTTTAAAACCAAGATTCTGCTCATTTCCAGGTCGTATGAATTGACACGCAAAGACAGACTGTACAAAAACATCCAGCGAATGCAGCAGACTCACGGCTTCAAAAACTTCCACATCGTTCCTCAGACCTTTGTGCTTCCCTCGGAGTACCAGGAGTTCTGCAGTAAGAACACCTCTCCTTGTGTTTCTCAGAGTAGACCTCTCCTTATGTTTGCAAGCATTGCACATTCTAAACATGTACATTGTTATTTCTGTTTGAATCTCTTCCCAACCTTCCTGCCTCAATCTCAGATTGTTTTGCCAAGGACAAGGGCCCCTGGATTATTAAACCAGTGGCATCTTCAAGAGGGCGAGGCATCTACCTGGTCAGCAACGTGAGTTATCATCCTCAGACTCTCCCAAAGTTTGGACTTGGTAAAAAGTATTTTTTTCATCTCCTCAAATTGTGCTTTTAAAAGATTTTAGGAGAGATGAAGGACATCATTAAAAATGTGAAAATGAACATCATAATTCCACGTTTAAGATAACTTGTTTTGGTTGTGAACAACTGTTTGAAGCTCAAGTTATACAGTTTAATATAATGTAAGATAGGGGAAAGCAGCCAATCAGAATTAGGAACCTGGTTTCACAGTGTTCGGCGTTTTTTGTTAATAATTAATGAATTATTGACAATTAATGATAAATAAAAGTGAATATAATTTCTCCAGAGCTAAAAGGCACTCACAAACATTTGAGCTTCTCCAGAATGAACCCTCAATGCCATGCATCGCTTCATGTAACATAAACATGTCTTTTTGTCTTTCTTATCCCTTAAATCTTATCCACTGCTCCATCACGCGTTTCAGACAAACGCAGCGACCCAAAATAAATGTTTGAAGCTGGAATGAATTGATCGACATGTGTTTGTATGGATAGGGATATTGAATAGTGAAGGCGGGTTTAAACCGAGTTCTGCCACTATCCTGCATGTGAGATCATGTGTACGATTTAAAGCAGTGTGTTAACGGATATCTTGACATCTGGGAAAATACGCTTTTAGCTAGGCTAAGCTAACCAAATGTTGTGTGTTAAACTTTTAATACAGATGAATGAAAAACTTAGAGGTAGTTAACTGTTAGCATCATGACATACATACTTTGTGACTAAAGCAGTCAGTTAGCCAGATGTTATTGGTGTGTGTGTGTGTGTGTGTGTGTGTGTGTGTGTGTGTGTGTGTGTGTGTGTGTGTGTGTGTGTGTGTGTGTGTGTGTGTGTGTGTGTGTGTGTATACAGCTGTCTTTGAAGTAAGTATCAACCAGTGATTCAGACATTAATACGCTTTGTGGAGTAAATCACTCTCGGCTTTTGGAGGAGCTCAACACGGTTCTAACTCTTGGAAAACATATGCACGATCCTTCTTCTTCTCAGGCATTTTTATGAAACAGTGGAAAGAATGTCAGGGCGATATTTGGAGAGAAGAAAGAAATACGTTCAGTTTTTTTTCGGTTCAGGTTTTTTTCGGTTCAGGTTTTCTCTGAACTGTAGCCAGCACTGAGGTTATCCCCCCCCTCCGTCCCATCCCCTTCTCAACTTTGCCACCTGCAACACATTTCAACCTCATAAATGACCCATCTCCCACCACCACGTTGTGTTTTTATAGGCTGTTATTGAACGTTGACCCGCTATGGCCAGTGTCGTTGCAGGCTCCAACTTTTCTTGATAATTCTTTGATGTTAATGGTTAACAGCAGGGTCACATCATCTGTGTGGAATGCTGTTGTATTTGATTGGAGTTACAGTACGGAGGATTGTGGAACATAAAAACACTACATTGGCCATAAAAATGCTTTTCGTACTCTGCCAGTGAGATTTTCTATTGAGTTTGTTAGGTCACACTTATCCTCTTGAAAATGCCATTTCACTTCATCACTGTTGTAAATAATCTACAATATCCCTAGTTATGTTAATTAGTCAATTTATTACATTTTCTCCCAAACCAATGTCCGCATACTCAACACTTTGAACCTTGTTAAGGTGATAATGATCTACTGCCTTCATCTTCCTCGTTGTGTTGATAATAGATTTGTTTCTGTTTATCATCTGCAGCCAAATCAGATTTCAATGGATGAGAACATCTTGGTGTCTCGCTACATTAATAACCCACTACTGATTGATGGTGAGTTATTTTTCACAACCTAATTCCTGTTGACACATTTTAATATGTAAGAAATGTTTTGGCTTTTTGAATAAACTGTGTTTATGACTCTTTTTTGTTGTTTATAGAGTTCAAGTTTGATGTGCGGTTGTACGTGTTGGTGACATCATACGATCCTGTTCTCATCTACGTGTATGAGGAGGGCCTGGCCAGGTGAGCTGACTGTTGGCTTTGCATTATATATGACCTGACATCATACAGGCATCAATGATCTTCTTCAAAAACAATATGACATCACAATTGATATTCAAATCTAGCACTCAATAGTGCCTTCACTTCTGCTTTTGTAGATGTTGGCCCCATAACGATACATTTGTATTTTAAAGAAAATATACCACTGTTTTATTAATTAAATTATAGGTAAGAGTGTAAGCCTAGGTATTAGTTTTTTAGTGGTCTGGTGTAAGAGATGCAACGATTAGTTAGGATTAATTTGATAAATCATCAAAAATGGCACAAAAGACTGTTTTTAGCCATTTAATTATGGAGATTTCCTGCTTTTCTCTGTATCAGATACTCCTAAATATTGTTGGCTCTTGGACTGACAAAACAAGTCATCTAAAGGCATCACTTTGGACTTAGTTTTTTCCTAAATGTTTTGACATTTCATACACCAAATGGCAGATCCATTTATCTAAACAGCAATCACAGGATTAAACCCTTATGAAAATAATAAGTAGTGTCAGCCCTATCTAGTGAAGACACTGTTTGTTTAGTTAATTCACTTGAGATGCACCCACAGGTGCTCCATCAGTGCCCAGAAGGGGGCAGTCTTAACTCTTCAGACTGTGGTGGTGACTTTAAAACAAAGTGCTCTATTGTTCCAGCTGTAGGATGTGCTTATCAAATGTGGCTGATTGTGTTATTGTTCAAAGATTATCTTGGATGATTTTGTGGATATTATTTGTTTTTATTCAGAGAAAGAATAACAAATGAATCACAAAGAGGTTATTATTGTGGCACAGGTAGGTCAGGATTATAGACTGGCTCTTTGCTTTGATCGAGGTACGTGCTGGAAACAGTGTGCCACCGCCCTGTTGTTTGCTGGCTTGGTGATCAACAGTGTGGAAATAAATCAGGGTCAAAATTCTGAATCCCTATTTTATCTCCTGACATTCCTTCGGGTTGTGTTGGTATTCAGGTACACGGTGTTTGCCAAGGAATTCTCACTGTTGCACATGTGGCACTCCTCTCCAACGCTGCCAGAGACTTATCTCCAAAGAAACTCCAAAGTGCCCCCCCGCCACTCAGTCAAGCCTTATGAATGTGGTCACTATAGCAGATAGATATTTAGTGAGATTGTTTGATGACAGAAACGTTTTGTCCGCAGATTTGCCACAGTGAAGTATGACCGGACTTCAAAGAACATAAAGAACACGTTCATGCATCTCACTAACTACAGCGTGAACAAAAAGAGCAGCGACTATGTCAGGTAACTCTCACGGGTGAATGTGGAGCTGTTATGGGAAGCCTCATCGACTCATCCATTTATTAGAGCAGACCCGTTTGAAGTGCATTTCTGCCTTTCAGCTGCGATGACCCTGAAGTTGAGGATTATGGGAACAAGTGGAGTATGAGTGCACTGTTGAGGTATTTGAAGCAGGAGGGGAAGGACACCACATGTGAGTCAAAACTTTATTGTCTTCCCTTTCTCATCCTTTTCATCTTTTGATTTGATGCAAGTAAAGTGGAGGGAATTTGAACTAGTTTACACATGTTTTTTTCGAAAAGCCTGATCTGTTTTCCTTTAGATTCAAACTAAAATGTCTATAAATGACCCAAAAAAAAAGAATTATTGGACGCTAGTGACACAAACATGTTGTGTGTTCCAGTGCTGATGAGGCAGGTGGAGGACCTCATCATCAAAGCTCTACTGAGTGCTGAGCTACAGATAGCCACCGCCTGCAAGACGTATGTTCCCCACAAGACTAACTGCTTTGGTAATACTTTCATATTCTTCTTCAAATGTTTTCCACCACACAGTTTGTAATCTAATCCATCGGAGTTTACCACTAAAGTGTGTATTGTCCTTGTAGGCTCTTACACTTGCACTGATCCAAACTTCAGTACCACATCAGTGCCTAGTTAGGAGTTCAAAGGCAGCAACAGTAACATGTTGAGGTTAACAAAATTAAACGTTTATTTTATTTTTTTAAACTACGAGCAAATGTAAAAACAGCCGAAAGATCTTAAATAATACAAACAAATATAAACTAAATAATATTCAAAATATTCATAATTATATTAAAAAGGAGGCAATTATAATGTTAGCATATGGATACAGGGCCATTGCAATGTGAAGCATATATATATATTTTTTTTATTTCATTTAATTGAGTTTTTTCAGACAATAAACAATAAAAAACACAATAAACAACCAACAGCACAATACAATAACATTGTTGCCAGACAGTATGCGATTTATGAGAAATAATCCTGATTATTATGGACTCATGATAAATGCAAAGCGTACGTTGTGTGTAAGTTCACAAATAATCAAGGTTAACAGAATTAGGGTTCTCAATGTCATGTTCATTTTGTGATATATTTTAACCATTTGGAGCATCTTCCAGTATACAAGTTGTTTCTTAGTCTTAACAAAAATGCCAGTCTCTTCATCTCGTGAATTTCTTTAATGATTTCAATTCAATGGCCTACTGTAGGACGATCGGCTTGTAACCACTTTTGTTTTTTTAACTGCAAGAGTGAATATTTTCCGAACTTATCTATCCCTCCCTGTTAGTTCCTCTGGTAGGTCTCCCAAATAAAGGACAACACATGAGAAAGGGATCTGAAAATATGATGCATGGTTCTCCAACTATCAATCCGAAATTGGTTTATTTTTGGGAATTACCAAAAGATGTGGAGGCAACATGGTGAAGCATATTTCTATTACTAAACCTATACCTGGTATTTGCCGGATTGTCAGGTCTCATATGATTTTATGTGAATAAGGTAACAAAAATGTTAACGATTGCAACTTCACAACATTTTTACTTGAGATGTATTTCCCTCCTCTGCTCACAGTGCAAATACACATTGTTAGTCATGGTCAATACCTCAGCGCTCACACTTCCTTTGAGTTTCATGCATTGTCCAGCAGTTCCTCCATACTCTTTCTCCAGTGAGCCGAGCTGAGCTGGTAGACAGTCGTCGCTCAGTGTGGAGCCTTCCTGCCTGTCGCTGCCCTCTGATTGGCTGCCGGGTCGTGGAGGGCCTATTGACTGAAGCAGGCATTTGCTTTCTTCACTGCGTTCCCATTCAGGTCTGCCCTGATTTAGGCTGACTGTTTTCTTGGCTGCTCTTGCCTAACAGCGGGCTCGTGTGAACTCCATTTTGGAGCCATTACCCATGTTAGTGTTGGCACTAATTGTCGGCGCTCTCTCTCTCCCTCCCTGGCAGTCTCTCTGAGATTTGGGGGTTTAGAAAGGAGCGCATTGGCCAAGCCTCCCTCAGCACCACTGTCTCTTTTTCCTCTTCTCTCGCTGTTACTGTTTGTTTATGATTCTCCCTCAACTGCTCACACTCCTTTTCACGTTAGAAAAAACAAAGGGCTGTTGCAGTTGTGACAGGCTCCTGTAGACATAATAGCCCCCCTGATTGGTGGTTGTTTGGGCTGTATGGGGCGCGCAGCAGCACAGACTCACACCGTCTGACTGCCGCCTGCATAAAGATGCTATCTGCACCCTGAGCATAACTGCTATGTTGAAAAACCACATTAGCCCAGGGTGTGAATGTTGACCATGCAGGTATTTACAGGGAAATGTGGCTTACCAAGCCTCAACCTGGCTCTCACACACACGTGATGAATTAGCAACCAGATGAAAAATATCTTTGGTGTGATAGAAAAACAAGTTTGTTCAAATTCTCAATCATTCACTCATTCAGATAAGCCTGGGATATTTGTTTTTACACACATTTAGTGAAAATAGGGATTATAATCAGGTATAGAATTGAAACAAAAATGTTTTGTTGCAGGAAAATATATTACCATGCCCATGTACACACATTACTTCCCTTCACTAAGTGGGATGGCCTCGAGATTTTTGTGGAAATAAATGTTTTTTACTGGTTGAGAGGTTGCCATTACTTCTATGTAAAAGAAGAAAGGAAAACTACATCATATTGGTTAGTAAATCTAAAGTATACATCGAAAGTAGTTGAAGGATATGGAATTAAAAACTGATGACGGTGATATTATTCATGTGTCAGTTGTGAAACTTTGAAGGCAGCAACTAATAAGACTTAATTATTATTTAGTCTGAGTCCACATTAGGTTGGAAATAAAGCCATGAACAACAAAATACTGGCTTTTTACTTTTACTCGTGTTTGAGGGTGTTTAAATCTGTGTACAACAATGTTGACATTTAATACACAACCCTATAGACACTTCTACAGACATTGATACTACATCAATGTCATTGTGTGGCACAGAAGCAATTAGCTTCTACACCTTCTCTATGATACTTTATATGCTGTGGTCTGCTGTGAACATAGCCATTACCCTACTTCAGCTGTATCAGTTTACCATCGAGTTTAGTGTAATTTTGTTGTCTTCAAATGGCCTCAAGCAAGTTAATTACAGCATTCATAGTCTGTCTATACAGGATTAAGTTTCCTGAGACAGACACTGATGGTTCCTGAGGACCACCCTCATCCTCTCTCTGCTCCTCTCTTTCTCCCCGTGTGGTCATGTTGCGTGAGTGAGTATGTATGGACAGTATGAACACAGAGACATGTAGGAACCAGAGTTTTACAAACACACAGGTCTGTCTAAGCTCCAGGGAGTCCAGTCTAGTATCTCTTAAAAAAAAACGCCCAAACCACAAAGGAGTCATGTTCAGCCCGCCCCTCCGACTCCCTTCTGCTTTCTCCTGCACTTACTACTTTTCCCGCTCCTACTGTATCCTACAATACACTCAGCATTCATCCTGGGCCTTGGCAGCTGCCAGTAATTGTAAACAGGTAAAGCTTGAGAATGCAGGGCAGCAAATACATGCGTGCTAGGGCAGCGCATGTGTTGATAAAAGCAGCCATTGTTAAGAGGTTTTTATACGCTCTCTGGCTTGTCTGGAAGGGAGCCACGCAGGATCATAAAGCACATTATAATCTTAATTTACTGCAAATTGTTGCCTGCAATTTTAATGTCTATTAATGGCTTTAATACTATGTTTATTGTTTTCAAATGGGATTTCTTCCCTTTGCTCAAATTGCACATCCGTATCTAAATGGGCATACTGTAACAAAACCTTTTTATAGCTCTGTAATGTCTCATGTGGGAAGAAATAAAAACAACAGATTTTTTTTGTTTTACATCGGTAAGAAATGTGTGTGTGTGGTGTGAGAGTGTGTGTGTGTGTGTGTGTGCGTGTTGTGTGTCAGTGGGGAGAAAATACCACCCATGCTGCTCCTTACCGCTGCCGTGTGATTAATGGACAGGCTTTTTGCTGAGGGATGCTGATTACGAGATGTTTTGACTAAGATCTGATTAGCCAAGCCAAAGACCTATTTTATTACACACAAAACATTCCACTTTCTGGTCCTGTGTTCCACTGAACGTCCCTCATTAAGTGCTGAGTGTGGTTGGATCCCCCGTCTGTGAACCACTCTCCCTGTTTTACATTTGTCAGAGACTCCCACACTGCGCTGCAGCACAGTGTTGTCTGCCTGTGATGACAGTGTGGCTGATTTATAACTCAAAATATGTTAAAGAATGATTCACGGTTTGGGTCGCGCTATCATAATAAGGCTGTTGTGTTAGCCTTAATTTGTTGTCGTCATGAGACGATTGAGGCTCCAAGCTGCTCCGCTGTGATCGCTGCACCAGCAGGGAAACTCTTCAGAGGCAGTCATTTATCTCAGAATGATGCAAGAGCGATCCAATTGCCGTGGCCTATGAAGAAAACACATGAAGGAACACTTTATGTTGCTGTTGTTGTGGGCCAACCGGCTGCATGGCCAGGGCGGAGAGATTATTGTTTTTGGGCGTTTTGTCTTTTGTGGTGCAGTTTCCAGCAGCACCCATCCAACAATGAAAAAAATGAATCTCTTTACACTGTCACATTTGTACTCCCCCTCCCTCTTTTATGTGTGTGATGTGGGTGTATGCTGCCTCTCCTCTCCTTGTCTGTGATGCTTGTTGTGGCCTCTCTGCGGGCACATTTAACAGCTATAGAACAAACGTGTCTAGCAGGGAGCGGGCTCATGGGGCAGGAGCGGCGTCTGCCCCTAATTGGGGGAAAATGAGCGGCACATGGAGCCTGCTTGTCGGGGGCTGGGGAGGTGGAGTAACACCTCCCCATTTTCCCCTGTTGTTGTGGTGCCACGCTACAGCAGCACTACAGCCTCAAACCCATTTATTCCAGTACGCTGTTCCCCAAGACTAATGCATAATGTTTTATGTGCATGTTTTTATACAGAAGTGGCTAGAAGGGGATAAGCTGGCAAGTGGAAAATAAAATCTTAGTGCTCTGAGTGAGTGAGTACTGTATAGCAGTGGGGGTCCCTCCTGTCGCGCCTCAGAAGTTAAAGAAGTTAAAGATGGCAGCCGCAGCTTCAGTTGCTGCTTTTGGCGACTGATCTTGGAACCCAGCCGAGTTCACCTCCATGATGGAAATACAGTTTACAGTTACACCAATTTGACCTCATGTTGCAACCGTACAGTATGTGGACCTCATGACCCATGTTGTAAAGCCCAGTGAATATATCCCATGTATTTTTTAACTTAAAAACATAAATATTGATAAAACATACATTTATGTTTTTAGGAAGGTCATTAAAGAGTAATCCAATGATTTTTAATATTACACCTCTATTGAATTGCGCAACTAACAAAAGACAGTTTAAAAAAAGAACGGTCAAAATGTTACCAGTGTGGAAAAACCCTGGATACTAAATGTCCTTATAATGCAATTTGATAGCAGCTTGTTAGTCTCACTGTCTGGTAAGTGCTCACATATTTAAAACCCCATGCCCCCGTTTTGTAAGAATCCTGATCCTGTTGTGTTAAATCAGTGCTACTTCAATTAAAAGACCAAATATATACACATTGTCAAGTAAAACTACTTGATGTTTGACAGCTGTATGGGTGGAGAAACTACAATTATGTACCATCATGAAAAGTTATGTAAGTCATGAAGAGCCAAATACATTTAACTCATCCCCTTAAACTGAATTGCCCAGCCTAACATTATCCAACTGAGTGCAATATAAAGCCATTGCTCGCTGTCACGCTTGCCTTTTGTGTGCTTAACACTGGCACTGACCTGAGATGCTAGAACAAACAGTGCTGGTTATGGCAGCTTTGAAACCTCCATCCCCCCTGGCCCATTCTCAACACAGTCTATTCTTTTGAAGAGCAATGAGAAGGATTTTCCCCCTGGCTCTCTTTGCCCTATCCCTGTAAAATACTGTGGTTTCCCCTCACGCTGCTGCGTACAGGGTGACACTCTCCAGAGCAGTGTGAGGGCTTTCTTAGTGTACATAGGCTATGTCGCAGTGAGCCATATATCAGTCACTGAAACAAGTGGGAAAATTGGAATTGAAATGGATGACTTTTTACACGTAGCACTTCCTGACCACTTTGTAAGAAGGTTTTACTGTGTCAACTCAGAGCTTAGCTATTATTGGAGTGAAATATATACAGTATATATCGTAAGGATTTCTTATTCCCTTGGTTTCTGCCACTTAGAATAGCTGTCAAACTTCTAGCTTTGTACTTCAGGACTATGCTTTATTGCCCCAGTTGGGCAAGATACAAACGTTATGATGGGGCTGACGCTTTCTCTGCTATCCATTAGAGCGCCGTCCCTCTTGTTAATATGTAGTGACACTATAGGCTGCCTAATCCCCCCCGCCATGAGAAAAGTATTGACTGTATGTATGAAAATATTCACAGCCACACTGTGTTTTTGATCCGCCGTCTTGCGTAAGGAACTTCATGACAGATAAAATGTGTATGTACTCAGTTAATGTAATTGAGCCAATCCCTCAGTAGCAGGCTTCGGTGAATGTTTCTCTCTTTGGATATAAAATGCGTGTAATCAGTAGCAGTAAAAGTCCATGTTGCCAAATGCCACATAATGGACACTTTAGTGACTTTGATAGCCGTCATGCTTTATTTGCAGTGAGCAGATGTAAAGAGGTTTTTCTTGTTCTGCTTCCCAGTCTGTGGTGAAACATTTTGATTCATTTTGTGTTTCCTTGTGTAGAACTGTATGGCTTTGACGTGCTCATTGACTCCAACCTCAAACCCTGGTTGCTGGAGGTGAATCTTTCTCCCTCCCTGGCATGGTGAGTGACACGGGTCTTAATCATCTGAATCTTTATTTAGTTGTTTCAGGAGAATCTGTTATTGGAAAAAGGTTTTTAGTTTTTTTAATATGCAACCAAAAGAAATGCTAATGAGTGGCACATTGAAGGAAATGGCACATGCCCTCTGTTTGTAAAAGCATATACCCTCAGGCTACATTCCACAAAAACTGTTGAGTCAGTTTGGTCGTTGTCAAGGTCAAGCAACAGAGCTTTATCTTCTTATGACTCAATATCTTTACCCGTTTTTTAAAATGTCTTTGTTTCCTTTTTACAATTCTACTTTCTTAAATCAACTTATTTACAGCGATGCGCCCTTGGATCTGAAGATTAAGGCCAGCATGATTGCAGACATGTTTTCACTTGTGGGTGAGTACATGCTGAAACAATGATTAAATACAACTTCCACATTTAGTTCATGCACATTTTTAAATCCATGACATAAATGATATGCTTGTGAAATAACTGCATCAACCACCTAAGAACTTCTTGATTACTCATATGTTTGGCATAGATGCCTTTCACTTGTAACCAGCAGGTTTGAAGCAGGCAGAGACAGTCGTCTATTGTTTAATGCTTATTGTTTTCCTTTATTCCGCTCGTTGAGTTTTTGTAAACTGGCAAAAATAGCGGTATGACTTCATAATAGGAGCTCCATTGTTGAGAGAACTAACCACAGACTTCATTAATTAACAGAAAATGACTTGCGGACCAAATCGTCAACAGAGAGAATTGTTTTGTAGTCGTTTACCTTTCTTGAGAAACTGGATCCAACATGTTAAATGAATGCATTCTTTTGCATGAAAATACAAAAGAACGGCAGGCCCAAGGCTGAGATGCACTGTTTATACAACAGTGTTTATTGCAGGAATGAGATGAGTCTCTGTTATGTCTCCTCCCCTCCTAATTATTGCATTTAAAATGCAGGACAAGAGTTCATAATACACATTAATGTTGAGGGTTAAACCACAGAGAATCTCATACTTGTGGATGAGAGTTAAAAGTTAAATAATAGACAAATATTAACCAAAGTTTCACATCTCCTGATTACTTAATCCTTTGATTTATGCCTAATACTATTCATAGGATACATGGAGCCCGCTGATTATCAGGCGTCCATATAAACTGGCAGTGAACCATTATGTCTGTGGTTTCAGCCTAATGGTATTAAAGAAATGGGTTGTGTGTGTGTGTGTGTGTGTGTGTGTGTGTGTGTGTGTGTGTGTGTGTGTGTGTGTGTGTGTGTGTGTGTGTGTGTGTGTGTGTGTGTGTGTGTGTGTGTGCACATTTGCGCGTGTATTAGCCTAGGCCATGCTGTGGCTGGAAACCCTCCCTTCCAGCTCATTAAATGAAAGCGTAGAATCATAAATTGCCAGTTATCTTTGGACTGAGACGTTACTGCGGGTATGGGGAAAATGAGCAGTGGCATGTAAAACATAGCACATCTATTATGTACCAAACAAACTAAGTCGCCGTTGGCTGATAACACTTGGGCTGCATCCCAGGCCTGTAAATAATGACAACATTCTATTAGCATTCATTTTCCGCCTGTGTGAAGCTGTCAGCTCCGTGTCGCCCATGTTTGTAATAATTGTTGGGTTTAGGCAGGAGATTGGCAGGGGCCTGATTCTAACCTGACGGCTTAGATGAGGCAATACAAATAGCCTCAAGCTCCGAGCTGTCAATAGACTTAATTCACTTCAAGTGTTACGGCAAGATGCAACATTAACATATTTATCTAGCTTTATACTTTTACCATTAGTTAGCCTTGAGGGAATGTGGGATTTAATAAACAGTAGATTAGAGATTTAAACCTTATTAACCGGGTGGGAACATTTTAGCGGGAAAAGTAAATGACAAACATTTTTCCCAACCCTTATCAAATACCCCTAGAATGTAAATGCATGGAGCCAAGTAGTGTATCCCAGTCCGAAAACATATCTTCTTTCCTACATAAAAAAGTGAATGGAATAGTTGAGAAATGTGAGTATTGGCTTTTTGTTGAGGTATATAGCAAGCAGCCGGTTAGCTTAGCTTAGCAATAAGGCTGGAAACAAGAGGAAACATCTACCCAAGCTCTTCTGGGCAGTAACAAAACAAGCTCACTAACATATTTTATCTCTTTTTCATATGTTCAAAAGTTCAAGGATTATGAGTGGAATGATCTGTACCTCCCTAGACTCTAGGGACTAGGGAGTAACATGTACATATACCCAGGCTACTTTCCTCACCTCTGGCTGCAGCATGTGGCTCAAATATGCCGAGCGTTACCCGGCTCCCTGGAAGAAGATCAAGCTGCTTCTTCTTTCCTTTTCCACAACGAATCTGGTTGAACAGGGATTCAGCCAGGTCCTCCACATGCTGTCCAAGCACCGGAATCGCTTAGACTTGACTAACTTCTCTGCAACCCGCAGATAATAAACTGGCTGAGAAACACCAAACACAGGGCTCACACTAACTATGAAAGCAAGATAGCTATTTTCTTTTTAAAGTTAAGAGGAGTCATTGCTATTTTCCAGTCGCCTCAGATTTGTTCCTTTGTAGAGTGCTCATTTTCCGTTGGAAAGCTGTTTGAATCTCAAACTTCTTACCGTTGCATTTGTTTAACATTCCTGGATAACATTTCTATTTACATGGCTTCCCCCCCCCTGGGTACATGTCGTATTAGGGCAATAGAGTGCCACAGTGACGCGTCCTAAAACCCGGAAGTAAGCTGCTCATGGGTTCCTTCGACAAAAAAGCAATGCAATTTCTCCATAGAATTTTGGAAAATAGCTCGAAATAAGCCCTGTGGTTGACACGCATTTAAGAGACGGATCACGTTTTGTTCAGTCGGATAATCTCCACATGTCTACCCTACTTTTATAATTTTCTAATCGTAAATTTAATCAATAGATTTATGATTAAATACTATTTAACATATCAATATGTAATAAAAAAATACTAACAACAATAATCAATATTACAATTTAGGGGAGACAATTAGCCTACATTGTATTTGGTGGGTGGCGTTAAGGCAGCCTTTCTCAAAGTGTGGGGCGCGCCCCACTGGTGGGGCGCAGAGATGTGATAGGTGGGTCGCGAAATACCAAATAATAAATTTTTTTTAAAAATTGTATTTTTAATTTTTTTTTTTATCACTGGTGGAATATCCAAACAACGGCCCGGGGTGCAAAACGCATCAATGAAAGCGACCCTCTACCACACAAAACAACACCTGTAAATAACCCAATTTTTGTTCTTTGAAATTGAAAAGGATATTGCATTGTGTTTGTTACTTTCGTTGCAGTTGTATGTCTTAAGTGTGATTTGGCTTGCTTTTATTTTGAAGGCGAGTTTACGCTGTTAACAAGAAGTTGTTGTTGCTATGGAAACAAGAAACATTTCACAGCGGGCGGAACTTGTCATAAAGTCCGTGATAATAAAGCCCACCCATTTAGAGGGAAGATATGATTGGTCAATTGTACTGTAATTTGACATTACTCTCTCGTTCAGTTACTATAGCTGGGCCCTCTGTGAATTGATAGCTGGACGTCCAACAGCTCCTGTCTTCACCTCGCAGAGACAAGCTTCTTTCATTTAACCCTTCACATTCAAACAGAAACTGAATAGCCAGATTCAAAGGATTTATTTCTTTGTAAATGTTATTTTAAATACAATTTAATCAAGTTATTAAATACAATTTAATCAAGTTATCTTTGGTAAAACTAATTTAAAAAAAATATATAAAGAAAAATATAATTTGTTTTAATGTTTTTAAATTTTATTTTGTAGAATATCTTAGGCCCTCGGAGAGGGCCTAGAGGGCCCTGATGGCTCGCCACTTGTTAAAAATCTCTCATACACACATGTGAAACGCTCTCACAGACACACACAACAGCTTTGTGTGTCGGGAAGAAACGCAAGCCGTCATCGCCACGGAGGAGCACACAGCCTTTGTGAGCGAGAGTGAGAGCTAGAGAGAGAGAGAGCACACCTTTATCTATTCAATAAAGTTGTAAAAAATTAAGTAAGAAATCATTTCAATGTGTACTATAGGACAGTAAAGAACAACAAAACTGTTCAAAAGGGGAGGGATTAGTAAAATGCATAAATAAAAAGAAAGAATGCTAACTAGGTAACATAAGATAAGAATAAACAAGTTGAAATGTTTGTTATTGGTTGTGATCATATTCTAAAGATGTTTGGATTATTGAAAATTATACAGCTCCCTTTCATCTGAGTGTTGAGAGCTGTATCCATAAATTCATGTTGTGCTCAAAGTAGGGCTGCTCGATTATGGCAAAAATCATAATCTCGATTATTTGGGTCAATAATCGATATCACGATTGTTAAAAACGATTTACTTTGAAAACATCAATTTATTGGAGAAAATAATTTGAAAAGTATGTTTTTAACAGTTTATTACCCTGAACTTTAAGTATAATTCAACTGAAAAGCCTATTTAAAGAAAAAAAGGAAATCGTTTTATTTCGATTATGGTATGTTATTTTCATAATCGTTGCAAGCCAAAATCGTAATTGCGATTAAAATACGATTAATTGAGCAGCCCTAGCTCAAAGTGCACCAGATTGATGCATTTAACTTCAACATTTAAAACAAATCTTCCTGGGGGTGCATGCCCCCAGATCCCCCTAGAGGATGTGATGTCCACCACCAAATAAAGAAGGTTAAAATAATTAAATTGAATACATTTTATTTTAGTAAACACTGAAAACGGGTCCCACAGACCCAAACAGCACACAAATGTTAAAGGTAGCATATACTAATGTTAAAATGTGCTAAATATATACACTGCAAAAAAACAAAAAAGTAGCTCTCATCCTAAAAAAGGTTGGAGACCCCTGTTGTAGAACGATACATTTGACAATTGTAAGCTTGGCCTACCACTTTATTGGAGCGATGAAGAATAGGTGGGGCTTGAAAAGTCCCGCATGTTCAAAGTGGGGAATGACAGAAAAAGTTTGAGAACCACTGCGTTAAGGGGACCTGGATAATGCATAGGGGGGCTTCTTTTGTATTATTATTTTTAACATCTCATAGGTAATTCATTGGATTATCTCCAGGAAGAGGAAGAAAGAGTTTTCCAGAGAAAAATACTAGTTATAGTCTTTATGCTAAGCTAACAAACTGCTGGCTGTAACTTTATATTTAAAATATACAAGAGTGGTTTCAATCTTCTCTTCTATCTGGGGAAGAAAGCGAATAGGTGTATCTACCAAAATATGAAACTTTTCTTTTAAACAAGGTTACATCAGCGGGGGGGGGGGTGTGGCGTGTCACTTAATCATAACATGTCTGCCTTTTTCTGAAATGTAATATGATGTGTTTAAGTTAACATGATATTGCTAAAAAATATTGTTGACTCAGATGTAATTTATTGCCTCTGTGTCCCCCGCTCTGCTGTGGTTTCTTGCACTAACATTGGAGATCTGATGCAATATATGAAGGTCATGGGAATGAGTAACATGCTAATGGCCTGATGTCATTGATATACCCCTTTATGGCTCTTCTGTGTCCCCTCAGGCTTTGTGTGTCAAGACCCCCTATCGAGAAAACCACGCTCTGACCGAGTCCCCCTGGACCCCGGCCTCAAGCCCCCATCAGCAGGGAGAACACAGGTACTGGATGCTCACACACACACACACACACACACACACACACACACACACACACACACACACACACACACACACACACACAGCAAGGAGCCAAGCCAAGAGTTGCACTCATTCACCCTTCCTTGTGAAACATTCCCATTCTTGTCTTCATCTCTCTGTTGCTTTCAATACATTCCTGCCACTGCCATTGAGCTCTTCTTCTACCCTCATGGAAAATTCACTGTAATGCAAAACAACTGCTAATGTAATTATGAAGTTTGAGTGACATCAGTTTGTAAGCACTACACTGTGTGGCTTATTGTTTTATCATTTCTAATCAAGTGAATAATGCTCTCTGTAGGCCTTGTTGCCTAATGATGCCACAACGGCTAATGCGTTTGGCTCCCTCCATTCCACTGCTGCACCCAGCTTTGACGCAGGATCTGCTGCAGGGAGATTACTAAATCAGACAGATTTGGGCTCCACCCTATATTGTGTAAATGCCTGTTTAGACATACAGTAACAAGGTTTCATTGTTTAATGTCGATGGAGCGTGCTGTGTTCGCCTCCAGAAAGGTTAAGCAGTAAATGCTGATGCTCACCCACTCATGTCTCTTAGAAACCTCTTTCTGCACCGACAGCCGAACACAGCACGAACAGAATGGTTTGAGTTTCCCTTGGACTCAGACGTATTCATCTTAATCAGACTCAGACGTATTAATCTTCTTTTGCTTTTATTTCTTTGCAATTCCCTGACGCCTGTTACATTACCGGTAAGAAATTGCTTTTTGCTCATTTGATTAAGTTGCTTTTCTATTTGTCAGAGTCAAAGAAAAAGACAGACGGCTTGAATCGATTCCTAATGCTTTACTTAATAGAATGCTCATTACATTAGGAAAGTAGCCTTAGTAGGCAAGTGCTTTAAGTGCTGCAATGTACCACTCGTGCCAAAAGTGCCAGAATTCTTCAGACGTACCTAAAACAAGCCTGATACTAAACCACAGAGGATGTTGCAGAACCACAAGGACCTTTCCCTTCCCTTTACTGTGATTAGAGGCAACAGATGAGTCTTTTTCTGAAGGATTAGGCCGTGTCACTTTTTGGCTGCCTTTGTATCCCCCCCAGCCCCATCAGACAAATTAAATGTAATCCCCCTGCTATTTAGATGACAAATTCTGTATGTGATCCTGTAGGGTTGTGCCCCTCTGTCTGGCCCGAGTTCTAACCTGAATGCCAAAGTTGTCAATCACAGCTTGGTAGTGCATGCAGCGGGGAGGAAGCCAGGAATGCCAATGCATAACAAAATGTTTCATTAATGTGTCAGGGAGAAAATAAGAGAGGATATCTTTTTTGTTACAAAAGCTGTATTTTGAGCATTTTCTATTTATAAATGAGTGTGTTTCAGATTAGTAGGCTACTTGTTTGTTACAGATGAGGCCTTTATCAAAAGTGTTACAATTGCATGTATTCTTGCAACATGAAGACTGTAGACAAAGAACTCAGTTATTCTCAAGTATTGGCAAGTATTTATTTTGGAATGACTGTTCATGGAGGGATTTCAACTTTACTCTTCTTAGCGGCAGAGGCCAGCGTCAGCCAGTAACTCAGAAACAGAGGGGTCCAAAGACAAGCTAGGACCCAAACAAGGGCAAGGAGACAGCACTCTGAGCATGACTGCTGAGGAGGTGAGGCCTTTAGGATAGTAGTTTGTGACATGATGTGTTTGATGTTCTTTACAGTACAGTGAAAACTCTATTTCAGAACTTTTCTTTTTCAAATAAAGGTCAAAGTGTTGAGGCGGATAAAGGAAGAGTACGAAAGACGTGGAGGCTTCGTGAGGATCTTCCCCACCGCAGAAACATGGGAGCTCTATGGGTAAGCTGAGCCAAGAAGGAATACACAAGGGTGTTTGATTATAATGTTACTAATTTGTTGTGATGCACTTACACTAAATGTGTATAATCAACGCCTCAAGCCTGATTTCTCTTCACTGTCACTCATTAAACCATCAAACCAAGGTGTAGCTTCAGAGTTTGTAATCGTTAAACTCTGTCTCCCAAAAAAAGGCTTATAACTGACAGCGACTTTTATATTTAAAAAGGCATTTGAGCTCCTATTAGAGACGAGATCTGTTTTTGTGCTTAAAATTCATATTCCTTTATGAGGATATGAAGTTTGATTAGATCCATGGCTTACATAGCCGTAGGGTTTTTGTGGCACTTTTCAAAGCATATTATGTAGCGGTCCGAGGGAATTATGTTAATCTGGAAGCTGTTAAATGATCATTTAACAGCTTCCAGAGTAGCTACATGACAGACGTTTGAATCGCAGTTTCTGCAAGTGAGAAAAAAGCTTATTGGTGCTCCTGCCTTTAAGAGGATTGACATTGCTTATTATCTTGTTTCTCTCAGTGGGTATCTGGAGTCCAAGACATCCTTGAACTACATGTTGGCTAACAGACTTTTCCATGGAAGGTAAGCATTTCCATTGTGGTTGGGATTTGGGAATAAGTCTCTCCTTTATTTGTGGAAACAGTTGGAATCGATATGGCGTTTGTTTGGTCTTACCATTGGATAGGTGAGAGGAACAGCTGAGGAGACAAAGCACAGTCAACTTTTCCAGCGTGCGCCCAATGCGTATGTGGCATTTCTAAAGAGATTTGGGGCAGAAGTGGAAAGACAATTATAAATGAACTGTGGCTTTTTATTGAACCAGGATTTTTGTTATTGTAATACAACATGCGTCTATGTTATTTGAATCAGTATGGGCTTGCAAGTTTTACCCACAGCTTTGACAATTTCACAATGTTGTCAAGGGATTTACCCTTCCAATTTATCCCATCTAGGATTTTCCAGTGATCGTAAGGTAGCCAGAATATCGCTGCAAGTTATTCTTTGCTTTTTATCCTCTCCCCGTTGGAACACCACTCTCTCTCACGTCAGCTTCTGGACACGCTGCTTGACCCCATTAGTCTTTCTGAGAACTGTTTTTGTAATTGCTGATGATATTACGCATATAAATCATAATAGTTGTTACCAATGTGTTGACATGTCTTGTTCTGTCTCTCAGGAATGGGAGCGGGAATGTGCAGCTGGAGGTGGACGCCATCCACTGCTGTCACGTCGTCCAGTACGAGAGGAAGCTGCTGTCTCTGGAGGCGCGTAAGAAGAGACAGCTCCACCTGACTCATCGCTCGGCTGAAGGGAAGAAGAAATCGGGTAGGCCTGATGTGTTCTTGCCTCAATTCAATAAACCGCTTTTTTAGCAGTGTGATGACATTACATGCCAGAGCACTTTTGTTTCCAATAAATAACTCCCCTGTGTCACGGTTAGGTTGGCCAAATATGACTCTGAATGAGTTCATTTTATTGTGGCAACATCAGAACCTTATTTTGAGTGTATATGTTTATTTTGTTCAAATTGTCAGTGATGCCACTGACATTTGTCTTTCTCCTGCAATGCTGTTTACCCTCAGGGAAAGAATCCAAGACCTCCCCAGCGGAGAGCAGCAGTCAGGAGGGAGAGGAGAGAGAGGAGGTGAAACAAGCTCTGGAGCGGGTCTCACACAGGGACTTGGTAGCAGAGCAGAGAAAACAAGTGGGAACACCATTGGAGCGCTGCCACGGCAACCCTCTGTCCAGCTCAGAGGCAGCCATATTCAGTGCCAGACCCAGAGTCAACCTGCTCAACATCCTGCAGCAGGGGTGGGACCTCAGGTCAGTCTTTATCACGACCGCTGCTGCTCTCATCTGCCGCCCTCACTGGGATTTCTAATATGACACGCACTAATGCACCTACCAAATTATAATAAAAAAAATGTTGATCAGTTTGATCTAGCATTACCCATACTATGCGCTTGTGACTTTCTTTTTATTTGCAACAAAAGGGTAAATACATGTAATTTCCTTTTTTATTGAGAGCCTTAAAGTCTGCCACAACTAAAATATTGTATAGAAAATACTTATTTTTCCCATTTATCTTTCATGTTTCTGGTAATAACACTGTCTCATGTACTATACTCTGAATCTTTAATACATGTTGTGGTAGCTACAGCCTGACTGTTGAAGGAAGGAATTGATAGATGACATTAGCATACATATAGCTTTTATTAGCCAAGAATAAAGACATCTTCACTTTTTATTTACACTTGAATTCATGAAAGACACCATATATTCCAACTACGGTCACAGGACAGTCTTTACATACTACTACACCTAAGAGCAACAAAGACTGCGATCTGATGTTGACATTAAAGTGAGCCTGAAATGATAATTGCAGGAGGAATTACAATAACAAGTCTGAGTTTGTAGAAATTCCTCAGTGCTTGCCAGGACTGTGCGTGGAGCAGGGAAATTATAGTACAGCATATCAATGTTGTGTTTGACACCTTTTTCCAAAACAATTTCTTCATTTCAATGTCCAATGAGAGCACTGTTTCCAAGGTTTACCCGGGTCACAAAGACAGATTATCATGTCGATACCGATGCAAGACAAGATACAGGGTGTTTCAACAACCTCTGGGTGAAAGTGATACATACCTGTTTTCTCTTAAGTCAGCTAATGAATATACAGCATTCACTTCTGCTTGTATCACAGATTCCAATGCCAAAAGTATGGGAAATGTTTTTTTATTAACCGTCGTTACGTCTTTCTTTTTCCATTGCTTTACCTATGCAGTTCTTGACGATTCCCCCCCCTCCCCCCCTCTCTCCAGTAAAGTGCAGGCTCGGGTGGCTTTTTCCTCCTACCTGCAGCGAGTCCAGCAAAGGCTGCTGGCAGAAAGCAGAGCCAACGCCATCCCAGCGTGGCCAGACAAGGACAACGACCAAATGGTATAATGATTTTGAATCTCCTTTTCCTAATAAACAGACAAGGCTAGAATGCCTTGGGGCATTGTTCCTCCCTTGAATGTATACATGATGCCAGATTTCCCCTTGTTATTATTATACTGTTACTCATATGTACCCTGGCTGTAGCTGTGTTTGAGACATTTTGTGGCCACATCATGGAAAACGTAGTCTCTGTAGAAAGTTTGGAAAGTCTGTATTGTTACGAGATACATCATCATCAGTGACCTCAAACCTTCGGGGAAACTCAATGTCGATCTGTAGGTGATTAAATGAAAATGTTTTTCATGGCTTTAAACCCTGACAGAAGAAAAGGTGTGGTACGATAAATCTGTTGTTTCAGGGAATTGATAAGATATTCCTCATGAATGTTTTTTGTCTGCACAGGAGCTGGTGATTCGCTTCCTGAGACGAGCAGCCAGTAACCTTCAACAAGACATAAAGGTGGTCTTGCCCAGTCGCCAGCTTCCAATCCAAGACCGCAGACGCATCCTGTCCCACCAGCTAGGAGAGTTTATCTACTGTTACAACAAGGTGCCCATTCCCAGACTACCACAAAATCACAAATCTAGGAGAAGATGCAAACATTGGAAAACTTTATCCACATTATGCGGTCTTGTTCTTTCCTATCTTCTTAGGAAACTGAACATATTGTGAAAAAACAGGAGAACAGCAACGAGGAGCATTGTATTAACCCTGGTGTGTTTCAGGAGTACATCACTGCAGCAAGGTTAGTGAATTGGCGAGCCCACTGACCATTGTTCACTGCTTGGCTCTTCACTGTTCCAGTAATAATATATGCTACTGCCTGAAGAGTGTTTTCAATCTGCTATACACATGTATCTCTTTTTTCTACAGTGAAAACGATCTGGAGGAGGTTCTGACATTCTACACACAGAAAAGTAAATCAGCCAATGTCTTCCTAGGAACAAAAGTGAGGAGTGTTAAGAAAGACGTTCATGAAGTAAACGCCTCTGGAGATTCAGGCCACTGTGAGAATTCCAAAAGTGAGTTTCTCCCTTGTGTTTTTTCCCCAATATTTTTGTTACTGAAGGTCTGGTTTATGTTTAATATTTTATCATTCAAGCACAGTAAACAGGAATTGTTTAGATTTGTAAGCCCAAAAGAAAAGTTAAGGGGAAAAAGATTGAGTCATCTGGGGTGAAGAAGAGGTCAGCTTCAAACGATTAGAACTCATTGGGGGAAAACAAATGTGTGTCAGAGCCGAGGAATGGCTAACTCATGATAAAGGAGCTCTGGCTTCTTTCCTCTTTTGAACAGCTCTGTCTATGGCCAAAGAGGATTCCAGCGCTTCAGAGTCCTCGCTCTCCACTGAGAAATTCAGCAGTGACCCGGACATCAAGGTCACTGAGAGACAGCCTCCTGTCCGTACTGAAGACCAACCGGCAGCAGCTAGATCTGGTAGAATCCAGCCAGAAGTCAAGGCCTTCCAGCACTTTTCTGGCTTTCCTGTGACTCTAGACCGCACACATATCCCCCTGCAGCACGACTGCCCTGCGCCCAGGTCCCTGCCTCTTCACTGTCCGCCACCACCACCCCCTCTTCAGCCGCCGTCCTACGCACAGTCCCTGGCTAAGTCTCAGTTCTGTCTTTCTGAGACCCTCTGTGACCCTCCTGCATACGCCCCCACCCTCATGGTCACACAGCCACCAAAAGCAACGTGGACAGCCAGCTCTAACACGGCCTGCGCTGGAACATCAACCCAGGTTTTAAGGAGGATTCAGTCCTTCACCACTTCCTCTCAGACCCCCGGAGCTGCCACTTCCCTCCCGACTGCCACGCACATTTATAGTCAGAAGCTCTCTAGACCCACCTCTGCGGGCCAAGGTGAGATAACTGAAATGCACCAATTAATCAACTAACTAAAAATAGATGCTATTTAATGATTCCACAGAGAAAATAGTTCCTGTTTCTCTCTGTTTTATATCATATAAAATGGAAATATTTGGGCTATCAACTGACGATAAAAAGATTGAACCTGGGGGTGGATTATAATGGATTTTGCTGGTAATGAACAGATTAACTCCCATGTTCTCACATCATTCTGTTATTCTCTGTCAGTGATCAAGAGGAGCAGTTCCAGTAAACTGAAGTCAAACTCATCAGGGACGATAAAGGAGTTAAACTCCCAGGCCCAGTCGAACCAGCAGGCCTTCATCTCAGCGCTTAAGAAGCTGGCTGACAAGCAGGTAGCTCGCCACTATACCAGCTCCAGTCACATCAACCTGCTGACACAGCACGTGAGTTCATTACGTTTTTTACCTGTGTATTCCCTGAGGCGACAGCTACTCCCATCCGGAGCAGGATGTTTTCATTGCGTATAGGAAGCTACAATTTAAGAGTTATTAAGCGATTGTAAAGTGATCTGTGTAACGTTTCATATAAGGGAGAAGAATCTGGGCCCGCTGCAGTAGTGTCTCACTGTGAGGTCTCTGACATTTCTCTTTGTTGATGTGTAAACCTGGCTCTGACCCCATGCTGAGGGTCTGCTGCCTCGCACCGTGCACCTTCCTCTCTCTGTCCTCCGCTCGCCTGCAGTCTGTGGGCTGGGGTTGGTGCTGGGGGGGGGAGGGTCTGAAACTGGGGTTTAAAGCTGGCTGGCCTAAACAGTGGTGAGCCGCATCAAGCCTGCGCTCTGTGTGAGGTCTCATTATCAGATGCACCATGGGGGAGTGATTTCTGTTGATACTTAACAAGCAGCCACTTTTTTGTGGTAATTGATGCTTATAAATAGAGGAATGTGGCAAATTGGCACTGAGCAGGGGAGCGGCAGCTCCATTGGCTCCATCAGCACCTCTCCTATATTCCCCAGAGGTTTGTCATACGGCGTGTGGAGCCCCTCCACCTCCCCCCCCCTCCTCCTCTTCTTCCACCTTCTCCTCTGCCTCACTGTCAAAGTTTTTTGTGATGGCACCAGACCACACAGACTGCAGATTTTATGGCTTCCTTTCCACTGTACGTTATTCTGTCTATCTGAAAGGTGTTTGCTGTATTTCTTATGATTAGTTATTCTGCAGTAATTTATTTTACAGAGTAAAATAGTCCGGTGTTTTGCACTTAAAGACTCAAAGTGTTTTTCTTGTTTATTTTGGGGCTGAGATTTGAAGTCCTTTACTCACTGGCTGAACTAAATGGGGAACATTGTAAACACGAACAACACCCTGCTGCTCTGGTTGACCTCTGAGGTTCAAGTAATTGCTCACTCTCATGCCAGATCCCATGTTTACAAAACAGGGACTGAACTTGAGGAAATGCAGACACACAGTAGTCGCCTTTTAATGAACTGAATAAAATCCATCCAGCATGTGTGTTTGTTTGTAGAATATATTATTATGAGACATCCTTTAACACTGTCACCATTGGACAAGCGCGTGTACATGACCTTAGACAATGGGGCATTATGGCAATTATAAACACTAGATGAAGGTCACTGTGCCTTGTGTGGAAAATACATATTTATTATGGTTGATATACATACAATTTTGTATCTCTTGTCATAAAAATGTAAGCACTGAAATATAGGCAATTGTTTTTAAATCAAATAATAAGAATACGCCCAGTGTACCTTGTTAGTGACTCAGAGCTGAGGCTGTGTAATACCCTGCTGATACATTTTTCACGTCGTACAAGGCTTGGCAGCATTACAACTTTCCCATTGGACTATTTAGTGCACAGGAGGAAATAAAGTAAATAAAACGCCACAGCAGTGTAATTTATTCTCCCATTAGATCTCACTGAACATAATTCCCAGGGCAGCACAGAGGTACAGTAGTCGTAAACAGATTTGAGCTGGCGAGTCATGATAGCTGATTCTGTCAGAGTTGGAGGAGGGTGGGGGGGGGGACCACCACCTGGATTTAGTGCTCAGCAGAGACTGGCTCTGCCATGTGCTGTGTGTACATTTCACACAGCCCCCAGAGACAAGATAATGAGGCGGTCGATGTGGGGGGGAACACAATATGACTGCTTATTCATCAAGCATTCCCATTGATTTAGGGACTAGTAGTGGAATGTTTAGTGACTTGGAATACCTACATATTAAAAATACATTATGAAGAAAACTGGCTTTAATTTAATAATCTGTTGAATTTTTCTCCACTGCCTACAGTTGACCAACTTAAACCTGGCCAACAGGATGCTGGGCAAAGAGAGCACCACGCTGAACCCCAAAGTGCGGCCCACTGCTGCACCACCAGGCCCTCTGAAGGCTACTCACTCTGCAGCACATCGCTGTAGCAGCACTAGGTGAGTCCAAAGACATGTGGAATTATGCAGGGGGAACTTTTTTCTTTCTTTCTTTACAGGTTAATACACATAGTAACAAGACTTGCAGAAAAACAGACAGACTTATGCATAGACAAAAAAATGAAAACACAAAATACATCACATCAGGGCTATTTATCTCTTGCTTGCAGGTTAGAGCTCTTTAACAGTCATTCAGCAATCCTCCTATTTTAAGCTAAGCAAAATCTGGCCTTGTGGGCCTCGCCAAATCCCACCATCCCTTTCACCTCTTCTCAAATGTTTCACTTTGTAGTCTCAGTGCATATATCGACTTTTCCATTACATATGACTCAGGAGTCCATCCACTCTCCCTCCGTCGGAACCTCTTGGCTCATCCACTTCCTCGTTATAGATTTTTTGGTTGCCACCCTTAAAATTAAAAAAATGTACTTAGTGTCATTAAACATCGTATCGAAGTCTACTTTCCCCAGGTACATCACTTCAAATTTCAATAGTACTTTTGCATTAAGTATTTTTACCCTATAATTGTGGACCTGAGTCCAAAGAGGGATTATGGACGGACATTCCCAGAACAGGTGAAAGTGGTTGGTATTAACATTGCAGGGAATATCTTTCAAGTTCAAAACAAGCATATCTGAAGTACATAAGGACATTTCATGAAATGATGTGTCTTTTTCAAAAAGTAATAATAAAATGCGGTGGGTGGCTCACCCGGTCTTTAGTGCCACACAAATCCCTGGCCTCATGTTATATCAGCTCAAAATGATTCCAAAGGGCTTTACGCCGTGTGGTGTAGAGACCTTTGGAGACCGTGGAATAACTGGTTTCAGATTAGTACTTGGAATCGGCAAGTATTGGAATGGGTATCTGATAGATAAAATGGTTCATTCCAACTTACAACAGTTTGAATACATTTAAAGAAACTGTGATTTCAGTTGGACTTTCTTTGGGAAATGGTTACAGTTCCTCCTCTATTGCTCCACGTTTGCATTTGGCAAACATCTCTGTACAAGTTCTCCCTGTGGTCAAATTTCAGTATTGTGCTCAAATGCACCACTTATTCGCCCTCCCCTGAGGCAGCAGGGAAGGAATAGTGTGTAACAGCCTCAATGGAGTGCAGTGCCAAAGAAAACAGCAAACCTCCCTCGGATAGTCTGAGTAGCTGTGTGATGTACACACAGACATTTTAGTTCGTTATAACAAACATTTCAGTTTTTTAGAATATGTCATAGCCTTTAAATGCTAAAGTTGAGTATCATTCTTAAGTTTAAGTGTTTGCAAGGAAAGAAAGCTGTTTACCTATTAAGTACTCCTCACTTTGGCCAATTGATTGCCGAGGATTTTCTGCCTAATGAACTTTACACAAGTCTGTACTGTAGACACTTAGATTGTGGTAGCCTATTTGGTCACACTCAATAGATTCTAAATGCTTTTTTAATAGTCTCTGTCGAATTTTCAGATTGAAGAGTGTTAGTTTTTGGAAAAGGATTGCCAAGCACCAACACTCCTCTGGGCAGGGAAGTCCAATACATGCCTGGAAATTGGCATTTTATCCTCTTTTTTATAGTGCTTTGTGGAGCTAAGTAGCACTAGATTTGGCTGCTGAGTGGCGGGAGTGTGTGAAGCATGCTGGCAGCTTAAAACACTGCATTGGCAGGGTGGAGGCGATGGTGAGGGGGCAATGTCAACACCCACATGATACTGCATCCTTCCCGCATATTTCACCCCTCACATTGCTCTGAGGGGAGAAGGAAGGAAACAGAAGGACAGAATATGATCACAGGTCCTACTCTATGGTGCCATGCTGGGATATTTGACCGGCTATTTGAAGGTGTAACTCATTGAGGGATAAGCATCTGTGGTGTTTTATTTTTGTCGTTATATGTGAATGACAGTGTCTCAGACAGCTTGGCCTTGATCTTGATCTTGGACTCTGTTTTTCCAGTCCTGCCCTTCCTTATGTATTGAGTTGTCAGGGAATTCCAGGAATGTCTGGCCTTTTCCCTTTTTAAAGTGTTTTTATTTCCACAAACCAAGAAGAGAGATTTATGACAATTTATAATTTCACGGATAGCCTCACGTTGCTTTTATATATTAAACTGTGGAAACAGAAATCACCTTTTGATCTCCCATGTTACAGCTCTACTGCTTTGATTGGACCATACATTTCTTCTATGAATGTAATCCTTTCCCTTTGACTATTTCAGCCTTTCCGGCACTTCATTCGTCACAAAACACTTTTTAGTAAAGCTTCACCTTTCAGCTTTTCACATTTCAAGTTCATAGAAGGAGGAATATACAGTACCCTTTGTTAGAAAGCTTATTCTAAATGCCTTCAGAAAATACACAGCTCCCTTCATCTACCCATTTGTCACTCGCTTCCAATACAAAACGCTCTCTTGTACCCCAGACCCCCCCTGCCCCTGGTTTGACGTTCACCTCTCATCGCACTGAAATGTCTTTAATCTGATATTAGGATAAATTGCCTTGATTTCACCTCGGAGCTGTTTCTTATAACACAGCATTTCCTGTGTGCCCCCCCACTTCCCCCCCCCCCTCACACTCAGGCCTGATGGTTTGTGCCAAACATACTGAAACTGTTAAGCACACTGGCTCTTTTAGCAACCACAGGGGTGAAGTATGATGGGTTTCAAAGAGTAGCGCCGCTCTTTGAAGTGCCGCTACCAGGATCTACCAGGTATGCTGCATCAGCACTCTGAGAGCTGCTGCCTCACTGCAGTGTGCCGTCAAACCGGAGGGCTTTGAAACCAAACGGCACGTCCTCACACAGCCACAGTGAGCTGGGGGGGTCGTATCCGGTGCTCCTGAAGCGTTAATGAAGATTTCCATTTAATGATGAATGGAACACTCCGACTTTCAGACTACATTCAAAAACAACCTGTGTTTTGTAACTGTTTTTCAAAGTAGCATCTTAGTTTAGGGTGATTTGATTAGATTTACAGATACGGTCTTGTATAAAGTTACTAGCAGTTAATAGTCATGTAAGGTAAGGTAAGGTACGTTTATTTACAGTATACAGCACATTCAGACACAGGCAATTCAAAGTGCTTTACATCAACATTAAAACTTAATAAGAACACAAAAGAAAGGAACACAATAGATAAACACAATGGAATAACAGATTCATAAAAACCATGCATAAAAGAGATACAGAATAGTTTAAATAGTCATGTGAATTCCCATTTAATATGATTTGTCCCTGGCCATAAAAATTGCCTCAATATTTATCTTCTAGCTGTACATACGTACAAATGACCGCAAACCTATTACCTCTACTGTGTTCACTCCAGTACCGCTAGAATTGAGAAATACCACAACCCTACTTATGCAGGGTATTTTTAGTTCTGTTCAATACTTGTTGGATTGATGTTTGACTTGGTTGAATCTTGTAAGAACATACCATTCCAAAGGATTTTATGACAGCATATTTGCTGAACCATCAACCCAGCTAATCAGAAAAGCACTGGTGAAAATTGAAAACTCATTTGAAGGAGGACAGAGTCCCCACACAATTGGTTTGATGTCTTTCTTCCTTTGAATTTAGAAAAGAGAGTTTTTTATTCATATTTGATTGGAGCCAGATGTGGTTATAGGATATATAGAACCCTTAAGTTAAGAAAGAGTGACATTCCAGGGAATGGATGGAGGGTTTTCAGCAGATACAAACACCTTAGTTTCACCACCTATTACTATGTTTTTGTATAAAGTTGTTCCTATGTAATCTCTTAGACATTAAGCTAATTCAAACCACAGGCAATACATTGTAATTGTTTTAAAAACTGGTTTAAGGAACAGTGGGATCTGCATTTGCTTTTATTAAAGTCACATTAAACATCATAGCACTACTTTAGTGAAATCTGAACAACGTTTTTAACATTTGCATATATTAGTAAGAAATAGATCAAATAAAAGTGCAGTGTGAATTTTTTGTAACCATACATTTATAAAATGTATAGTTTTGGAGAATCAATAGAGTATCATTTTATTTATTCATTTATTTAAAAGGGACAATGCACATTAATAAACATTTCTGTACATTTGTTAGTCAAGAGGTTATCTTTAATCTGTAGTCCCTGAATATTATTATATATATTATATACTGAATAGAGTATCACAAAACATAATATCGCAATACCAAGTAAATCAATATTTTCTCAGCCCCCTAAATTCAAGTTGAAATGACAAAATCAGCAAACAATTTGTTTTAAAAGTCAAACCCATTAAATACCTTAGCCACCTTTTTAAATTGTTCACTTTACATCAGACCATGTTCAGGATGTCAGAATATTCTAGGTTTTCCCTCAGTAAACCTCTTTTTTTAGAACAGACCTCTCGTACTTTCAGGATCCTATATTACTCACTTCTGCAATAACTAAAGCATCAGCACCCACGTCTAGACTGTTTCCACAACAAATGCTCAAACCCTGGTCCTTTTTATATTCGAGAGGCAGTTCTATTGAGTGTCATGTCGTTACACTAAAACAAAGTAAACAAACAGTAATAGCTGGAAATACCCTCTCACTCTTGAGGCTGCTGTTTACACTTGGGCTCGGAGATACTGTGGTATGATGTCATCTCCGACCGTCCATTTCCCCACATTCACACGGAGTTAGATTGATGCAGCACATGTGCTCCACTTGCTCTGCTGTGTTGTTCTACAGTAAGTCATATCAGTGTATTAAAGGACAGCGCGAACAGCGGGGATTAGGTGACACCAGTAGTCCTGCAGAGAGGGCGGTCCCACCATGTTGGAACTCCACACATGTGCTGTACTAGTGATGAGAATATCAGATGTAAAACAGTTTTTCATTGGTCATTTTTTCTGGACTGAGAACTATTGCTGCTGTTTTTAAATTCATGATCTGTAATGTGTTTTGCGTGGTGTTGTGTTGACAAGCCCTGTCTGGACCGACTTCTTCTCAGGGCCCTGCTGTGACATTCTACTTCAGGAAGCATATGCTCGTGACCGGAGGAATAATCTGTTTGAGACCATATGCTAATAAAATGGTAGCGCTGAAGGTCCCTGTGGTCCAGTGTGCAAACTGTAGCCAGGCTAACGGAAATGACTGCTGTAAACAAAGAAGCAGTTCTTGTTTTGTCTCCTGGCGTTGTGGATTCTCTGGCCTCGCAAGGTTCACAGACAAGCCTTTGTTTCCAGAAGCTACATTTTTTTTGAATTGGCTCGTAGTCACACCATTTGTTTTTGCAATATATGTGCCATTATGTGAACTGAGAAATGCATGGGTGGATAGCATGTTCACATGAGTTTAAGATCCCTTGTGTCTTTGTTTGGCCACACAGGGCAGGATTATGTTTTCACTTGAGCGACACAAGATTATTATCCCACAGTGTGTATTGTTCAAGATTAATTGAGTTCTAATTTTAGAGCTTATCACAGTTCGGCGCTTAAAATATCCCAGCTATTGTGATTTTAGGTCTACTGTGTTTCCTCCTACTCTAGAGTGGACAAATGTTATTGCATCTAATGGGAGTACTTTCCAAGAGTTTCTTTTGTGATTATTACCCCCGGGGATCTTATTTCTTCAACTGTACTCTTTTTTTCTCATTTTGTGCCTCCCAACAGTGCTCTTTATGGCATTATGTTGTGGCTAAAGTGGTACACATACAGCAGCACACCAGACTCAATGTAGACTCAATTTAAGCGTGTCTGAAGGGGAGGCTCACCTCATTGCTTTAACAGCGGCCCAACAAGAAAAAAGAAAGGCTGAAACAGGCTTAGTTCTAATGACAGATAATCCAGTTACAAACTCGTGGAGCTCGTCAAAAGGTTTGCTTTCCAGGTTGTGGCTTTGTGATGTGAATGGAACGTGAAGCTCGGGGAGCACTGAGGCAAAGAGGAAAGGTTTTCAGTTCAGCCTGTGTTCGCTACAGGCTTGCCCTCTGCTTTGACTCTGATTTGCACACTTTGACTTGAGGCTTCTGTGGGCCCAGCAGCCACACACAGGGACGCTGCGAGCTGTCTCGTCTTTTTTACTTCTTGCTGGTGCTGTTGCAACTCAACATGTGGAGGGAACCGTGGGAGTTAATTAGCTGCTACCACATCTCTTCCTTGGTTAGGTGGTGACATATCTGGCAAGAAGTAGCAAGTACTGTGCTATTATGGCTACTAAAGCTTTCACCATCTTGCAATTTTGCAGGTAATTATTAGTATTTAGATGGATCAGTAGTGCGTCAGTAGCTTCATTTAAGACTTTTTTAGGGAATTATTTAAACATAATGCCAACCTCTCAATAAATGCTACAATGTTTATTCGTCATAACTTTTCGTCAATTGTCTCCCCTCCATATTTATATTGTCTAATGTAAAACGAATCCTCACCAAATGCAATAAATTACGAGTAGATCAAAAAAGGGCAGAATCAGGTAAAATCTCAGCTTCACAAAACACTATCTTAACTGGTGGTTATTTTAGCTTAGATATTGGAAACAAGAGGAAAATGCTACGCTGGCTCTTTCCAAAGGTAACATAAATCCACCTCCACTCTTTCTGCTCGGCTAAGCTAACCTGCAGCTGGCTGTAGAGTTTAATATTATACAGACAGACATTCATGTGGTATTGGTACCCTCATCTTACTCTCCTTAAAAGACATATTTTCCAAACTATTTTTTAACCAATAATGCTTTTTTTTCATATTTGTATTCTACTGTGACATGTTTACATTATTTAATATTAATATTAATATTAATGTTCTCATACTGCCTGTGCTGCAGCACCTCTTTTCATTCTCTGTCTGAAACCATAACCCAGTCTGCTCTGATTGGTTTGCTGGGCAGCTCTGTTGTGATTGGTTAACCGCTTAGTGATGTCCCGTCCATTATCATTTCACGTTCTAGTGTTGAAGCGCTATCCAAAAGAAAGACGAGCATTACGTAGTGATGTCACGATGTTATGGATGTAAACAAAGGATTCTGGTAGAGAAACTCCCTCTGAAGGGAACTTTGGGATATTAGCCAGACCAGTTACATGTAAAAAAACCTACTAAAAGACAGGCAAAACCAAAAAAATACATAATAAGGCCACTTCATCAGAATGCAATAAGACACACTGTGACCGACACAGGTGGCTTTAACTGCTGAGCAGAACAGTTTGGGAGATTTGGATTTAAAAGTCAGTGTGTGTGCGTTTTGCAGAATTTTGATACTCTAAACTTTTTGCTGACCTCTTCCTCTCTGCTCTCCAAGCCACAGGCCGCTGAAGGACGAGGAGGATCTGTGGCACGGGCAGATGCAAAGTGCCTATAGCCTGGTGACAGGAGTGAACCCCCAGCAGCGCTACGAGCCCACCCAGGGAAGCTACCAGCTGCAGTTTGCAATCCAGAAACTGCAACAGCAAAGACTCCAGTCCCGATCTTCGCTGGACCAGAGCCACTGCCGACACCAGGTATATAACAGATTGTGTTCCTCCTCATTGTGTCATGATAAATAGGATACTTTAATGACTAGATGTATTATTGTTAAAAGGGAACACCCCACAAGTGTCCTTTCCAAAGAGCGATGTGAGTTGGTAATGGCCAATTTTGATCCTCAAGTACACCCTAGCTTTCAGACTCGTTTTGTCCTTATTTTTTATTATTTGCACTTTGAATTGCCTTTGTGTCTGAAATCTGCTATTTAAATAACCTTGCCATGCCTTGCCTTTAGTGGAAAAATGGTTTCCATGCCACAGCGTCATATTACTGGAATCTTTTGTTGATTCTGTTTCAACTCCTCATGATTTGTTCCTTGAAAATGCTCAGGCCCTTTGTGTTTTGTTAAATTAAAATGTAGTTAAAGAGTTCAGAGTTTGTTCAGCTTCTTTTGTTTTCATTCGATGCCTTGCTTTAATATCAACACCACATGGATGAACTGAACTTGTACGAGAAGTATTGAGCTTTACCTCAGGAAAACCCTCATATTTGTGTCTGTACAGAATATTCCCTTACCTCAGCACTGTGCTGTCCAAAATAATACAAAATACGCCCACATCAAGGGGAAAGCTTTCATGTTAGCATTTACAACGCTATTCTCAGATTCTCTTTCCAAACCACTTAACAAAATGGTGTTTGGTGGGAATCTCCTCCTCAACAGAAGCTAATTCCTGGAGAGCCAAACATGACATGACAATATTGGAAGGTAAGTAAACAAGGAAAGCTGCTCCCGAGGGCACCAGAGAGGCCCTACTGCAGTATCCATTATTAGGTTTAAGTCTTTACAGTTCACATCAGATTTGAGCTTCATTTGTGTTCCACATGATTACAAATGTTGGGATATGATTTTTCTCAGCAGTAGTAATGAAGCGACAAAAAACCTTTTAGTCATGCCTCACTAGCCGTGGCCCGTGACCGATGTGATTTAGCTGTTTGTAGAGGGGGATTAGAAAGAGTGGTCTCGGTCATTTTGCGCAGAATAATTGTAATGTTTTAATATAAAAACAGGCCCTCTTTTTGTTGCTGTAAATTGCTTTGAAAGAGAATCTTAACAGGAAGAATGTATTTATAAGTGTTTTGTAAAGTGGAGACAGATTGGTGGATGCACCCGTTTATTCCTGATCTGTCCGGGGTAAAGCAGTTCCTCTCACATCATGGTTTATTCATCATTTTTGCTTCAATGCAATTGAGGTGATATTTCTCTTGGCTTGGGCCCGCAGCCTTACACAAGGCACTTTATGAAAGTGATCCCGTGCATTTCCTCTGTTCCGTTCCCCTTTTCATTTCGTCTCATAGTCAGAAAACAGTTGACAAAGTTTCCTTTTATTGCTGACATGTCCCATCATACTCCTGCATGAGCTCTTCACAACAAAGCCATCTTGTTGTTCAACTCTCTCAAACTGAGGTCATCGGGAGGCTGACTCAGGATAGGGTTGTCTCACCATCAAATCAGACAACCCTCCCTAAAATCCTTGCCGTCCCTCCCCCTTCGTTCCAACCAAATGGGTCTCTTTGGTAATCTGTATATTTACTGAAAATAAGTTCTTCAATCCTGCAGCTTCTTTTTACGTTTTACCATGACACCTATTTTGTTACCTAAAGAGAATAGTCTAAAAATGGTCTTTGCCCCACATACACCTTGGTCCAGGAATTAGTCAATGACTTGACTACTCTTTGAGCTTTTTCATCACCTTGCTGGCTTTTCTGACCTCATTAGAAAAGTAATTGAGCTTTTAGGATTACATAAAGACACAAAAGGAAGTGCTGTGAGTGCTCTTGTTCATATGCTCTATGTGTGTGAGTGTGTACTTCAAGGGGCTGTTCCGGCGCTGCAGTCCACGTTCCAGTTACTGGGTGCAGACTGCGCGGCTCCTCTACTGGCCTGGCTCAGAGCCAACTGGCAGCGAGAGAAAGGTGGCCTTCCTGGTCCTGCTCAGACTGGATTGCCGGCCATAGGCCTCGCAACCTGGAAACTCAGCTTCTCATTTATCAACAGACCAATTACATCAGATATTCCCTGTCACACCGCCGGCCCTTTGAGGGGCTGCACTGTGGAGCTGGAAAACCATTAGTTTGTCAGATAGCCGTAGGAAGCTGCAGAGAAAATAGCGTAGACGTGAGACGTGGAAGGAATGCATGCAATGCATTCTCCAGGAAGGACAGAGTGAAATGGGACTCTAAAATATGATGTCAGAAAGAAAAACGGTATTTCCCCTCTCCCCAAGCCTGTGAAAAGATCTTGTAAAAACAAATAAATAATGTAAAGAATTTTCTTATCAGTGCAGCCAACATTGTTGTTTTGATACTGGATGGCATTTCATTAATATATTATTCATGTCAATCACTTGACAAGACAACATTTCTTCCTCATGACTAACCCATTCCAAAGGTGATAGTACTTCCCTATTCCTCTTTAGGAATTGGATTTGTTTTTTACAGTTGAGTAAACACATACCATAACATACTTTCTAATAAATACTAAATACATTCAGAAGGACCCACAAATTATATATTTTCATAAATAAGGATTCGCGTCCTAATTCAAAACCACTGTTACTACATGTTGACTTGAATTTAAATTAGAACCCAAACAAGAGCTTTTAAAGTGTTCTGTTTTTATTTCAAACACGCACTGCTGTTAAATACTTAACCTTGTAAAGATTCAAGAATATAGGAAATATATTCTTTTTTACCCAATCTCAATGTATTTGTTTATAATTGAGAGATGATAGTAATTCAAATACAGAAAGCCTTATACTGCCTGCCCATAACGATAAACTACAGTTAACATTATCATGGCAAACTGAGTTAATAAAAGCATTCACTGTGTTAACAATACTGACCTTAAATGATATTTTCTTAGGCTCAATATCCAGACCAGACGGGTGCTCCACTCGCCCAGGCTCCCCCAGCCTCATCCAGCTGCCCTCCATCCAGCTTTCATGTTCGAACCAGCCACGGTCACAGCCACAGCCAAACCTGTGTGAGTCCTGTTCTCGCCCCCAAGCCGCCCAGCAGTGCCAGAGAGGGACAGATCAGGAAAACGGCAACAAAGCGCCTCATCAAGTAAGTACGGCCTTTCAACTGAACACATTTCTGATTCACTTCTTTGAGTTTCATAAAGTCACCATGTACTGAATAGAAGAGATTGCAGTGGGGAATGGCATTGATTGGCTTGTGGATTAAGACAAAGCGCGTGGGAGCGGTGAGTTCCAGAGGACACGGCCGATGCTAATGAGAGTTGGAATATGTGTGCAGTGGAGTGCTCCCAGTCTTTTGGCCACAGGGTGTATCTGCCTGTTCAGTAAACAACCTCATCACAGGCCTGCTTTCTGCCTGAACCGTAAACAGAACGTGGTTCAGTGGAAGGGCCCCGGGCTCAGAGCGCCGTTTAATTCCTGTTTGGTTTGGAGATAAGCTGAAGAGCACAGAAGGGAAAATAAAAGGAAAGGAGTGAAACGGGGCTGAACTGCCAGCTTTTCCCCTCACTTACTTTATGACTTTATGACTACAACATCTGGCCAAATTGCACAACAACAGAAAAGTCTTTGTGACCGGGACCAAATGTTTGTTTAAATCACGTTGAAGGGCACAATCGGATTGGCATAAAGAACTGTCCATTTGTCTGTGAGCCTCAGTAGTAGCAGAGAGTAGCAGATCGCCCTGAGCAAAGCCCTGGTTCTGCTGACGTGTTACTTTCAGTCATCTTGTTTGACTGGACAAACTGTTGCTGGCAAGTGAAAAGTGAAGAGGGCAGAGGTGCAGCGCAGGGGTTGTAGAATAATTTAGGGCAGCCGGATAGGTGCTGTGTTTGCTCCTTTGTGTGTGTGTGTGTGTGTGTGTGTGTGTGTGTGTGTGTGTGTGTGTGTGTGTGTGTGTGTGTGTGTGTGTGTGTGTGTGTGTGTGTGTGTGTGTGTGTGTCAGTGATCAATGTGTGTCTGTGATCTGTGTGTCTGTGGTCTCTGTGTGTGTGGGGTCTGAATAAATATATTTTGTAATCATGTGCAGTTGCAAGAAAAAGTATGTGAACCCTTTGGAACTACCTGGATCTCCTGGCAGTTGCCGTGTTTACACTCTGCATGTGGAATTCCAGAGCCCCCTCACACTCTCCTCTGTCCTGCATTTTTGCGGTCGACCAGTGTGACAGGGGAGAGTGTGGGAAAAACGGAAGCTTCAGGACCAAAAATGCACCGATGGAAACACGGAAACGAAAGAATAAAGAGAGGGGAAAAATAAGAATGACAGGGAAAAGTGAACTCTGCCCAGGAGAAAGGAGATGATTGTTTGCAGAAAATGGGGGGATAATACGTTGCTTCCCTTTATTTCCAGAGCTCATTTTAGGGGCAACTCAATACCTCTGTTATTGAGGCACATCTGAAATGCATCCCAGTGTCGGCATAAGCTCCTCCAACTTATAATAGAATCACTGTGCTGGGTGTATTCACACTGTTCAAGGTTATGCAGCACTCCAAACACCTTCCTCCAGCCAGCTGTTGAATTGTAAAACTGTTGCACTATACACATTTCCCAGTAATGGCCTTGACTCATTCTCCCATTAGTAATACATTGTTGATCAGTGACTGCTTTTAGTTGAATCAGAATTTTGTTATTTTGGTCTGGAGTGAAGATCTCAGTCCATTCAGCAAAATGATTTCCTCTGTTTGAAGACAAATCCTACAAGAGTGCTTTCTAATCAACCACGTCCGAATATGCTGAGTCAGTGACGAGTCAGCATTCAGTTTGAATTGAAGATTAAAGTACAGGACAGATCTGGGCAACGAGTGCCAGCGCCTTTGATTTTTAAGCTCAACAAACATGTGGTACACTTGCTCGAACCCAATGTGCTTCATGTTGGTATCAACTCAGCAGGGCAGGGCTCTCTGGTCTATCAACATACCACAGCTGCCAACTGGAGGGGCTGCGAGGACTCAAAGTGGTATGACTTCAGTGAAGGCTTTGAAAGGAGCAATTTGTAAAACAAATAAATGAGCCTGTTTGGTATTTTGTTTGCGAGATTTGGCTAGACGCAGCTGTAACTACGGAAACCCGGGCTGTCGTGTGGCATTACTAATAGGGTGACAATTACAGCAGCACCATTAATGTCAGCCTGGCTGCTGCTTTCACTCCCTATTCATCAGCCACAACAGTAGTTATTTTCACAGGATACTGCATACACACAGAAGCTGCCAAACGTGTGTTTATGGTTAAACTTTATCCCTTTTGGTCAACATTAAGTCTTGCTGGCTACTACCTGAATGCAGAAAAAATCTGTTTTTTTTTTTACATAAGGACTTCAGCTCTTGCCACAAGTAAGTAAGTAGTTCAAAATATTCAACTTCAGGCTTATGTTTCATCTGTGTACCCTGCAAGTTCAGATCTCTCCCACAGTGTTTCTTGTTTCTGCTTGCTGAGTCTTGAAGTGACCGAGTGAGAGACTGTTGACAAAGAGAGTGATGTGAAGAACCGAGAGGTCAAGTTTTTTCCCCCCCCTTTCAATATGAAAGGGGTTGCTTCCTGTCGAGGTATGCCACGCTTAAAGTGGGCCAGTTCTATTTGTGGTTGTGTAATGGTATGAAAGAACAACTGTGCAGTCCCTTACAAGGAGGCAGTGTGTACCCTCATTACCTTGTTAATGCTCCTCTGGCACGCTGCTGTTATGGGGTGAGAGGTTAATGCCAACTAAGCTTTATTTATTGTTCCCCCTAAAAAATGCTTAACAGATTTAATGTATAAGGTTACAGACGTGTCTGCTCCCGCTCTATGCTTCGCCAGTTCCTATAATGGTTTATTCTTTGAAAACACTGTATTTGCTGTCTGATTATGTGCAAATGGATATATAATTCCCTGTTTGGGAACCCGATTGAAGCCCTGTGAGATAAGTGTACACTACTGACTATTCAGCATATAAGATGGCCCATGTGTGCCCCTTCTGTGTCTGTAGCGACTGACGGCTGGTCTACATAATCAGCAATCAACACAATAAGCTTGGGAAATCACCCAGGACAAGGAGCAGGAATTTGCCCCCTTCTTGTCACAAATTAGCTCATGACGGCGACTCGGCAAACACTTAACCCCCAGTGGCCTCCACTGACTGCAAACACACACACACACACACACACGCACGCACGCACGCACGCACGCACGCACGCACACACACTAGTTAAACTGACTCCACTTGTCTTCTGTCAGAGGATGACTCATCAGACGTCATATTAGCTCTAACATTCGCACGTAGTTTTCAGCTATTATTTACTTATTGATGTACTCAGCTCAAACTTGGACAATACACAAGGATACATCCACAGCTTTATACCAGACTGTGGGGAGAAGAATTGGAATTCAGATGCTGTTCACCCCCGGGGAATGATGTTTTTGGTCATCTCTGACACTTTTCGTCTCATGATTAACAGGCAGAAGTCCACGGAGAGTTCAGCCAGTGGCAGTGTGTCCAACGGGCAGCATGTGGTCTACGAAGCCATCTGTGGTAAAACAGGTGGGTCTGATGCTGTATTTCTACACATGCTGTAACTTGGCCTGTTGGTGGTGCAGTATGGAAGGTGGGTGGGGGGGTGTGCCCTCTATATGCCAGTGGCCGTTTTTGCAGCCAGGCATAGTGGACATTCCCCATGGAGGGCTGATAGACACCACTGGATATTTTTAGCCAGCTTCCTGCTTGCATAGTGGTGTACAGGATTTGTAAATATATTGTGCACATTGTAGCAGATAACTACTACTGTCATAATGATAAATAAAGTACACACTTGACATTTCTTAGAAGAGTACAAGTGCAGATTTATTGGTTATTTTATTACAATGCCTAGTGTCGTAACCCTCTTTGTGCCAAGCAGAGTTGAAGCTGCCAGATCTGAATGAGCATGAACAAACTCTACAGTGCTATTTGACTATAAGTGTCCAAAACTACGGGTCAGATTACTGCTGAAGATAAATAGGTTTAACAGTGATGACATCTTTCTTTTGACATAGGATGGTGGGAACAGTTTGGGTGGGTACTCCCATCTGTTGGTCATTCCTACGCAATTGTAACTACGTCTATACGCAAAAAGGGATGTCCAGTTGTACCCCAGAAATCACACTTAAAGTAAAAATGTATCTTAGCCTTTGCTGCGTTTATAATGCGCCACAATCGTGGGTGCATGCGCTCACGTGTGTCATCCTGCCCTATTTCCACAACTCTTTCCATTCTAACAGAAGTGTTGAGGTTATTACAGTAACAGTGATATTTAGCGCTGATGCACACATCTGTTTGCCTGATCAGGAGCTTTTTTTCTTTCTTTCCATAGACCTACCATACATTAGCTTTAGCTAATCATAGCATTCATTACATCACGTGAGCGTCAGAGTCAAGCCGTCCCAGGAATCATCTTGTTGGAAAAACACAGTAGCTCTTCACCCCTCCCCCCCAAAAAAAATTGGGTGCGTGTGTCTGTGACCAGAACATTTCTTTTTTTCATTCTCCCCCTAAACTATGGAGGCTGGCTTAAGTTAACAAACATCTTATAAACTCATCAATTACTGTAACTGGATCCGTTGGGATGGCTTCTGAATTTCATGTATGCATTTTTCCGTCATCCAGGGCTCAAAGGGTGGGGGAGATGCTTCTCTCTTGACTTAATAAAAAAAAGGGGGAAAAAAAGGTCCCAGTACCAAAACCAGTTTGCGAGGCAGGTCAAACCATGCCTTTTTAGAATGGGACTGGGAGACGAACAGAGACTCAGTGTGGCTTTTTGGAGGGAGGGGGGTGTTATTAGAGAGGGAACAGCCTTTGTGGAGCTTAGGAGTGCGTCAGGTCTTTCTGCCTGCCCAGAGTACCTTTGTGGCGAGATGACTGAGCCCCCCTGATTGACTCTGACAGGGAGTTAGAGCGGGTCCAAGTGGAGAGCATTCTCTATGATCAGCTGTCAACCGTCATTAATCACACTCTCCCTTTATCTCCCTCTTGTGCACTCTCTTAATCTCTTCCTCTCTTTGCTCATACAACTCTCCCTTTATCCCCCCAAAACTTTTCCTGCCCGCTCACCCTGTTCCCCCTTTTTCCTTCCCCACTTCTTCTATGTAAATTTTTGACATGAGATGAAGGGAGGGTTTCGATCAAAGCTAACAAACCTAGATTATATCAACCACATGTGTTTTACAATGCGTCCCTTGAACCTCTCTCTTGAAGTTCTCAGGGCTGCACAGCTGGTGACTGTGGAGATTTATTGCTTTCAGTTTGAGAAGGAAATGAATGCTGCACTTGTGCCATTTTAATGGGAGTCTGATCATGTCAGGGCGCATAGCTTAGGCCTCTCTCTATCAAAATAAGAGAGTGCGGTGCCCTGTTGGGAAAGGAAGGCAGCTATTGGCTGTCATCCCCTATTCAGATGTATTATGTAAGTTATTGGATGTTTGATTCAAAGCAATCCCTGATACATCTCACACAAAGCTCCAAATGGTTGAGTAATTATGGGAGAGAAGTGGTTGTGCTGTTATTGAGCAAACCATTAGGAGTGGGAAATGTGAGAGAAATGACTGTCCCCTTTTATCTTTTCTTTTTTTCCCGCTGAGCTGGAGAAGCTTCCAGCGGTCATGTCATCAGATTGGAAGTCAGGGAGATGTTTTCGTTTTTCAGCTCCGTCAGGCCCCACGGTGTAGAAGAGCACCAAAAATAAACAGGGTGCTGAGAGGAGGAATGAATGGGAATACTGTTTGGGAGCACAAACACGGCAGCTCTTACTGTACTCGGGATGCCTTTCCTACTAGATGCCTGGCTGCATCCAGCCGATAGGACGAGGAGCGGGGGGGGCAGCCTGACAAAAGGCTGAGCGCTGAGATGGCAGAGCAGATCCCCTGGTAACAGCCTCCAGAAAAACCATCAACAAAACATTCACCAGGAGGTCTTTAGCCTTCTCCTTTGAAGGGAAATTCTTTCAGGTTTGACCTTAGCATTTCTGTTTGTGCACATGTGGGTTCTGTGGGGGAAACCATGTGCTGCCCATCTCCCTCTTTTTTAAATTAATTTTACTTTCATCTGTTGCTCCCCAGGTCTCTCTGTGTACCACAAGCTGCTCCAGGGCCAGGAGCCCGGCCACAGATGACATGAAAGCGACCAGAGGCCCGTCCTGCCCCTCTGCTGGCCTGACAGGTGTCTCTGCATGTAACTACATCCTCACAGAGGTGTATTCTGGGAAAGGACAACAGCAGCAGATCAAAGTGTGCCAGACATCGAACAGGGTCCTATTCATTTCTCTCTGATACAGCCACAGACATTCGAGAGGGGCCAGGAATGCCCAGCTTTGACGCAGGTTGAGATTTTATTTGCTCAGCTCAACATCACTTTTCAGCTCCTTACCCTGTGTACCCCCCCCTCTCCCCTTTCCCCTCACCCCTCTCCCCCGTTGGCTACGCACAGTCTATATCCCAACAGTTGTCCGCCCTCATTCTCTCCATGCTACTGATGCCACAGAAAGATTTCACTGACAGATAGCCCTCAGCAGATGGTTCCTTAATGCCCCAGTGGCATTTTAATTTCAGGATCCAACCTTTTATTCTTTGCTCCAGCAGTAGCATATGCACCACTACCCATTCATGTAGATGTTATCTTTATATACAAGCGGAAAAGCATACAGAGGAGGTTCTTTTGTGAGAAGCTTCTGGCATTACACACCTTGACTTGTTGCCAAAACATTTTCTGTGCTCATTGCCTAAGGATGTGTTAAAGTAGAGAATGATTTGCTTGTAGGCGTAAAAAGGAGCATAAATAACGGTAGATTGCTGCCTTGTTCCACGTTTACAAGGACAATGTAAAACAAATATCAAGAATGCAGTTGACCTGTGATTTTTCCTGTAAGCTGTTGAGATGTAGATGTTTTTCTTGGACGGACCAAATGTAATATTTTAAGTAAATGATTGTAGTTGTATTAGTATTTATTCACTGAATATTGTCCACCAAAAGGCCTTTTTGGCCGTTTCTGTAGCTTGAAGCATAACATAAAGAGGAATTATGGTTATGCACAGCCTTGCCTATATGAAGGTTAATGCTGTACCAGCAGATCAATATCCATGAAGGTAATATGTTGCTTGGGACCATATAGTGAGTTAACTCAGGGCGTGTTAATAGAATAAAACATCTCTGTTATATATCAATAGATTCAGAATATGTTTATGATGACTTTGTCAGAAATACTTGAATGTCATGCATGTCATATCCACTGATGATCATCATCACAGGGATGTTGCACAGATGGTAGTTCTCCATGCAGACTAGAACTGGTTTTAATACACTTGAAAGTATTGTATTTTGTAGTGATCGATGGCAAACTTAATGTTGTGGTCTACTTTACTACACCAGTGCATGCTGTGTTACAGATATTCAACAGTGGAATCCAAATCAATGTATATTCTCCTGTGGTGATACAAAGTTGTTTACAGTCTGATCATTTGATCTGTTGTGTCGCTGATGTTTACAACACACATGCATGGTAATGTAATGTTTTTGGAATCATATTGGTATCAAACAACATTGAAATGAAAACATTAAAACATGCTGATAGTGTCAGTAAATGTATTTGTCTTCCTACCACACACAGAAGTTTGTCTTAGACTTGACTATGATTTCTTTTTTCTTGGTTGTCTAGATTTACCCTATTACCCTTTAAATAAAGTGCTCTAAAAAACATAACCCAAACATAAAAACTCAAACAATAAGCAAATATAAACAACTCTATCCAACTGTCAATTTTTAATTAAAAAAAAAAGGTGTTTCCAAGAGTAATACAAAAAACATTTACAGATTGTGATCTACTTAAGTGTTCACTTAGTGACATACGTCGTCTCATACAACAGAAAGGCTTCACTTTAAAACAAAACTATCCCTGGAATCACCATCCTGTTGTATTACAGAGGTAAACATAACCACGGATATACTACTTTAGAATAAAGGTTGGTTTCCAGCATGTATTTTTCTTTTTGTCCTAAAGTCATCTTTAATTCAAAAGCATTTTAATCCTAAACAAACAGTGTCGGAGCTGCGGTGTGCACAGCGGCGGTTTCCAGCTCGGATATTTCGAAGGTGTCCTGTGCGTCAAAGGCGAGGGATGTGTTTGCCCTCAACAAACAATCACGTTAGTTTCACCCTCTTTGACGTATTCCTATTGGTTCAGTCTGCATTCTCAGTCATTTTTCCTCTTTTGGACTGCAATTATTGTATGTCCTTAAGAATGCAGTGGTCATTAGACACAATTATTGTTCTGTTCTTCCTGTTGTGTAGCACTGAGGTACAGGCTGGTCACAGGCTGGAATATGACACAAAAAAAAAACATTGATGTCAAAAAGCGATTGCTGAAGAGGTTGGATGGGTTTGAGAGTGCCCGTTAGTGAAGTGGTGTTTGACAAGTCTTCTTAGTAAACGCTGCCAATGATTGCAGGAATTCATCTTTTGTTTTTTCGAGAGATCGAGAGAGAGCTTGGACCAGGGCTGAATCAGGGGTTGAAGGTGGGGGGGCAAAGTGTACCGCGCCCCCTCTCCCCCCTCGTACCCGCTCCTGAGTAGTGCTGGGAGCCGCCACGTCCCGCGTCTCGCCCTGAAGTCTAGCTGCACTTGCAAGACTTGACGACCATGTTGGAGAGCTGCTCGACTTTAGGGGAGCGACCCACGTAGTAGAGGATGGTGAGGGGCTCCAAGTCCTGAGGAACGCAGCAGGGGGAGGCTGATGCTTCGGGGTTCAACGTGTTGTACAGGCTCAGCAGCTGTGGAAAAAAGAGTAGAAGACGATAAGGAGGGATGTTTCACAGAACAGAATCTCAACTTTAAAGGTCACCTATTATGCAAAATCCCTTTTTTCATGTCGTATACACATAAACATGTGTCCCCTCTGTGTAAAGAGATTCTGAAAGAATTGCTGAGTTTGTGTCCTGATCCATTTATATAAAAACCTGTCTGAAAGTGAGTTGATCAGATTTGGGCCACTTTATGATGTCATAACGTTTTTTGGCTTGTGTAACCATTAGCCAATAACCAACCAAGGTGACCCCCGCCCACCTTATCACCTGAATCTCTTCCTAGAGCACCATTGTGTTTTTTAAAAACCAAATATCTTGCAGAGGGGCGTGGCCAGCAACAGCTCATTAGCATTTAAAGCTACAGACACAGAATCAGCACTTTTGAAACGGGGCTGAAACAGAGGGGTTTATGGGATGCTACAATGGGTGATCTGTTTTGTATTTCGAGCCAAACACTTCAGAGACATGCTTTGTATATATCTTAGCAGTGGTGTATTGGGGTTTTTTTTTACTGGGGGGACGCTATTTTAATTAGGTCATCCCAAACAATGCCACACAAGTGCGCACGCGCGCAGTGCACTCACAAAACGGGCAGACAGGTCCACCGAAACTACCGGTATGCTTAGTCCTAATTTAGTTACTGTACTGCAAAAAGCAGACACATGAATAACATAAGCTACAGTATTCCAACCAAGCATCTCTCTCTCTAGCCTCCATTGCAAATAAGCAGACAGCGGTGCTTTTTACACACACACACACACACACACACACACACACACACACACACACACACACACACACACACACACACACACACACACACACACACACACACACACACACACACACNTCACTTGTAGCTTCGGTGCTGCTAGCCTCTTTCTTCATGTGAATTATATTCTTTTTAGAAAAGAAGTCAAGTAAAAAATGTTTGCCTGCCATTATAGAGCTTTTTCGTTAGCGTTCTTGAGGGAAAGAGCTGCCGCCGCCCACCGAGCGGTGACACACCCCCGGCTCTCCGCGGGGTCACGAGCGTGATGATGAATCATCATTTTTTAAGGAAATCATTTTTATTTTTTATTATAATTACTGTGAAATGTATTATGTTTTTGTTATTATTACAATAAATACACACTTGCAACTGATAACACTGGCAATGATTTTATATTTATTAGACTATTAAAAAAAAGATCATGCTCCAAATAAGTGGGGGTACGGCGTACCCCCGCGTCCAACGCCCACTACATCACTGTATCTGAGACCTATAATATATTGATGAAAAACTGTCAAATAGGGGACCTTTAATGTGTTGTGGTGCTTTGTTCTCACCGAGCTGTGGGTGGTGTCTGCGCTGCGTAGGTAAGGACAGGGACCAGAGCAGAAGTTAGCGTAGTATCCTTCAGGCTGATGGATCCACCTCCAGCCCAAATCCTGCCGGAAATTAATATATAGTGGTCGCACACAGCAGTTCTCCTCATAGTTGCTGCAGACAAGAGAGGACAGAGAGGATTACACTCATTTCACTTCACAGATAACGTGCTATTTTAGGGGTTGTATACATTTTCCTCTCCCTTGGCACGCAGCCAGAAATGAGTGTGAAGTACAGAAATTCCTCTCCTAGGTGTGCCCTTATCTTCCCTCTTGGAGTCAGCCCAGGTGTCTCTGGTACTGCCTGTCAGCCTGACAGAGGAAATCCAGAGCTGAGGAGATGGAGTGTAAGAGGAGGCGGTGTTTGCTAGTACTGGATCAGATCCCGACTTGTATTAACTATTACCTCTGTCATGCTCGTGTAGATGATTAACAAGCCTATCCTTTGCCCGTGTACTTGGCTTCCTTGCCATCTTTTAGAGGCGTGACACTTGATATGTTGCCTTGGCCGGTGCACCGATTGACAATTTTCCTCTGCTGCAACACTGTAGAAGCAGCTAGTCTTTATTTGCAATATTTTACCCAGCCAAGTGTTCAATCCAGCTTATTTTACAAAGTTAAAGACAAATGTCTAACAGTTTATTACATTTTCCACGGCAGAGAAATGTGCCTTACTTGAAGCAGTAATTGGTGTCGAGTGCCCGCTTGCGCCTGCGGGAGGAGGACTGGGCATCCAGCCTGTGGGGGGGCAGCATCATGAGGATGAGGTGGGGGTACAGCTGCTCCTTCTGCTTTTTCACACGGCCCTGCTCGTCATAGTCCACTTCCATACCTGCAGGAGAGAGCCTTTCAGTCTGGAGGAACCAGGTAAAACTGCACAGCAGATTTATTGACAATAGTAAAATGTCTTCGAGAGCAGACTTTAAGCAAACTCTAATCAGTGTAGTCTACTTTACAGAAGGATCCAGAAAGGGCTTCACTCACTTTTGGATCACTTTTCACCCTTCTCCTTATTCAACGCTGGTCCCTGACTTCCTTCTTTTCTCCATCCCCCCCCCCCACACCTCAGCCTGCGTCTGCTCATCCAATCTGCCCCTGATAGCTAAAGCAGTGGATATCTCCAGAGAGATGCTGCTGTTGGATATGTACGCCCCTCTTTAATTCGGGGCCAAGCGTCTGAGCGCCGTGGCAGCACATTCCTTGTGGCCAAGCCAGTCGGGAGTGTTCCCAGGGCCGAGGGCCCGGGGGCCCCAGTGCTAAGTGAGATACCAGATCAATTGTATTCCCATGCTCTGTCTCTCTCTTCATCTTAGAAAGGAATCCCATTATCTTACTGAAAAGACCTCAATAGGTATTGCTGCTGGAGGAACATGATGATGATGTTGATGACAGGATGAAAAGGAACCTTTTTTTTACCAGGCTCATAAAAAGGAGAGTATTGTGAGTGTTATTGTATTATTATAACCAGATTCTCAATCATCTAAGGAAACTCTGCTCTAGAATATTCCCTGAGCAATAAAAGACTAAATAAACGCCTCAGGTATCTTTCATTTGGCTGTGAGCGCTAGGTAACAAAAGGCCTTTTGAGCCTTCTATATGAATTACAAAGACATGTCATTTAGAGTTTAATCTAACAAATGTCTACTTTCATCAAATCCTCTGCCATTTGTAGCTGTATAGTACAAACCAGATGGGGAGCCTCTGTTTAAGTTTTGTAGGGTCATATTTACAATTAACAGAAAAACATCAACCAAAGCATGCCATGTTTCCACATTTGGAAAGATCTGAAACAAGCACTATAACTAAAACTGCAGCCCAAAACAAACTCCAAGGATAAACTGATCTTAAGACCCACAAATGCAAATCATCCTAAAACCAGCACTGCCTCAGAAGCACTAATTAGAATGAAACAAACTTAAGATGCCTATCAGTAGCATGAGACAAATCAAAGAAATTAAACAGAATTAAATGTTATCTGGCTCTTGATCATGAATACAAACTGGCAGCATGTATTTTCAATGTGAGAGATCAAAAGCAGAGAGAAATCCAGATTTAGCAGAGACCACAGTCTGACCATAAGACACAGAAAGAGCTGGGAATCTATACAAAAGGCAAGATTGAGACTGAGATGTGCTCTTAAAATGGGAAAAATCTGAGTATACTCAAAGAAACTGGACTGATTGGTTCCTGGTCTAAAGACTCATCTAGAATAAATGCTAAATATTTAAAAGAATAGTTTAGGAACATTTTTCGGGAAAAAACAGTTCTCTTACTGGTAGTTAGACCTGTTTATTAGAAAGAAAGAAAATATTCCCAAACTATGTCACATTAGTTACCGAGGAACAAATAGTAAGAACTTCTCACTGAAATTGACGTAAAAACCCATCTTCGCATCACAAAGGTTTTAAATGCAGTCTCACCTTTGAACTTGACCTCGAGCACCTCATTGGCATTCTCAATAATGTCCCCATTAGGCCTGAAAGTGTGGCAGGGACAATGCACGCTGATCTCCAGGCCAAGATTGGTCTCTGAGGGGGAAACAAGAGCAGAGGGATGTAAGGAGCTGACGTGTTCCCCTGAAGCTGTGATCCTACATTTCCAATGAACCAATGCTATTTGGCAGGTTATGTTATAAGTAGGTGTCCCACTCACGTCGGTACATCAGCCACTCTCTCACTGTCTCCGTAACATCAAAGGAAACCCACTCAGGCGTTCCCTTGGTCAGGACGTTCTTGCCCCCAATGTAGCGCTGCTTGGCTTTGGGGTCGTCTTTCTGGAGGATCTGCAAGGAAAGACGAAAATGTGACCCAGCTGCATAAACTCTCTTTCACTCACACACACACACACACACACACACACACACACACACACACACACACACACACACACACACACACACACACACACACACACACACGCGCACACGCACACACCCGCACCCGCACACACCCGCACAGACAGAACCAGAGCTGTCTGTCTGAGCCAGACTCTCCAGGATGCCTTGGGCCAAATGTCTACTCTTTATGGAAAAAGTGACTCCCTGTGTTGATATCCCCATTTTGAAAGTTAATGCCTGCGTTTTACCCTCCTGCCAATGAGGACCTAGCTGTCCTTCACGTCAGCAGTTTAAACTTTGACTTTAGCTGGCCTCCCAGATGTAGTGTTATGCAGTTCAGGGAAAAAAAGCAGGGTTGCAGGTAACACTGCGGACATTCATGTTACTGACTCCGTTATCGTGTTGAGGCCCCAGAGCTCACGATGGAGGGAAATGCAAAGCGTGTGGTTCAGACATTCCTATCTCCATCAGCACTTCTTTGAACAAAGGTGTTTACCTGTAAGAAATGTGTGTGTTTGGGTGGTGGGTATGAGCGCCGAGCCCCACAGCAGTTCTATGGATAACCAGGTTCCTGAACATTGTCAGCATCTAATCTGTCTTCCTGTGGGAACAAGGGGCCAGCGTCAGCCTCCTGCCAATCAACCTCCAGCCTGAAAGTGTGGGGGCGAGCAGGCGGCTCCATTTACTCCCCCAGTGGGTGACCCTGCCTCTATCTCCTTCTAGGCCCCTGGAAACAATCTGAGGGCCTGACAGCCTGTATTCAGCGCTGGCCAGAGCCTTGCCTCAGAGGCGGTATGCAGTCCGGAGACGCTTGTCTCCCTGGCAGGAAATGTTGGAACCTGATCATTACTCCAAGTGTCTCACGGGAGATTAATGAGGAAACCGAACAAAACAAAATAATTCATCCCATACCCCACACACACGCTGACATCCAGCAGATGCATTCTCAAACACAAAAATGCTTAGAAACCCACAAATGCAAGTGCAAATCTACAAACCCTCTTTTGAATGAAAAAAGCCCTACTTGATCTAGCAAGGATGGATTATTAGATTGACAGTCATGAAAGAATAAATAATCTAGGGTTTCTAGAAGATGGCTGTACAAGCTCTTAAATGTGTGTTAACGTAAAATCCTTTGACTGTAAGCACATGGAATAATGATCAGTGCATGAAAAAAAGGAGAAAGGAAGTTGGACACCCTAATGTAAATGTTTTCATCTTTCTCGCTGACCTACAAAGGCCTTCTGAGAGAAATAGAGCACATTAGCCTCCAGCGTTATGCTAACAGTGGAAATGAACGGTCAGTTCACACACCTGGTAGAGCTCAATCCTCTGCTCGTTTCTCTTGGCTCCGCTGTTGGGGATCCGCAGGGCTCTGAACTCGGCCCGGAACAAGTTGGTGGAGTTCTTCTCCATGGTGGAGACGTTGAAGCGGAATACCTTGGAGGTGATACCCTTAGGGCAGTACGGGAGGTCATCTGCAGGTAAAAATGGAAATGATGACTCAACAGTTGCTTTAAATGGGTTATTTGATATCTCTCTTTTTTTTGTTTAACTGGAAATCTCATTGTTTCTTTTGTCAGAGTCCCTTTAAGCTCTTATCCATCTGTTACCTCATAGTGTACATGTTATCAACGCCTATTTTCCACTGACATCCTAACAGGGGGACATGTTTACCTTCTGATTATTGATAAGCTTTTTGCAGAGGATTCTCTTAAGAGTTTAAATAAATTGAGATAGTTTGCAGATAAAAAAAAGTTTTCTTCTCTATTTCCTGAGAGACGTGGGCCATTACTGAAAACCATCTGCTTATAATTTGTGCGGTCCGAGTTAGCAACAAGTTGAAGTCATGAAATGAAAACCAAATGTCCCATGTGGTAGTGGAGCAGGCTGCAGAAGGACGGCAGCGTGCTCCTCCTCCTCCTCCCACCAGCTCTTGAGACCAACAGGTGCTCCGAGGGCTCGGCCAGATGCCAAGTATTCCCTGGAACTTGGAAATGTATCCGGAGCATGTGGGCTCACATACTGGAGCAGAACAATACCTGAGAAACCATCAAGGAGGGCGACTACATCGTGACAGTAAGGCCAGTAAGAGCATGCTTGATAGCAGTAAGTTGCTGTATCCATGGTGCGTTCATATGATATCACTCTGAGCTTTAGCTGAATCTGGTAAATAAATGGCCAAAATGTGATCTATGTAAAAAGCTTCCAGTGCACTGAAGCATTTCTCTTTTTTATACCTTAATATTATAGAGCAGTTTATTATTTTAACAGGCCAAGCACATGCAGTGTTGAGCAACACAAGCACATAGCAAACTTTTTATGGGCCAAGTGGAAACTGTCGTTTACAGCCAAGCCATAGCTAATTTATTACCCCAAGCTTAAACTTTATTACTGAGCCTCAGATTTGCTGGTGGTTGAAAGGGGCATTGCATCTTAAGCTGATTTGCACCTCAAGCTGTTTTGGGACGAATGGAAACTCAGAAATTCAGTTGTTTCTGTGTCATGCAATAAGAACTTGCACATTTCCAAGTATCTGTACTTCATTTGACCCAAATTCCAATTTCAGCGTCCTCCCAGTCATTATCTTATATTTCCACAAGGCTTTTTTAACTTTCCCTATTTATAGGTGACCTTTTAAGCATTAATCCCAAGCCAGATATCTGTCCAGTGTTTCCACACAATCCATAAGGAGGGAACCTCAGTAGCCTTTTCCTCCCCTCACCCACTGCTCCGCCCCCCTCTGCCTCCCCCACAGAAGGTGGAAAGCCCCACTTTCGAAGGGAGATTTGAAATTCTAATCAAGTCTTTGGTTTCCTTTTGGATGACCTCATTTTCCCCATTGCAATGGTTTTAGGTGGATTTCACATTATGGCTTATTTTTGCCAAGGGTCTGAAAGGTAATTTGTTCCATGTTGGTAATTGGATGGGATAGCTTGCATAATTAAAATGATATACATTCACCAATTTCCAGACCCCCACTATAGGTCTTAAGATTGATTGTCAAGATGCTGACATAGGTTTGACCTATAAACTATTTGAAGCAGCAGAGATTTATGTTATTAAGCTTCACAAGGGTCTTATTTCTACCTGGAAATCCACTCAGAAATGAACGATTTTGAGTTTTTTATGTTAAAGAATTTAAAGTATTGTACTCGTTATCTTGTAAACCTTATTTAAGAAAAACATCAGACCTATTGTTTTAACTTCTGATATAGCGAAAACACACTGTAGATCAAATTAATTATATAATTTTACGAAGCATTCTCATTTACACACTTGCAAAAGTATATTTATAGTAACCTATACACGTTCTTCCTTCTCGTATTATCACTCAGTGAATTTGAGAAAGGCTTTAAGTGAGGGATTTAGGGGTAAAGTTATTCAGGAAGGCCCGGGGACAGACTCTGGCATGGCTCTGTAGTAAAGCTTCATATAAAGTGCCTCGCCTAGACGCTGTCGACCACACCTCGTACCCTCCAGTGTGTGCGATCCTCTCCTCTCATGACACAGACCCTTCCTGATGAAAACAATTCTCAGGAATCACCTCTCTTTGTCCTTTTGCCCGGAGGATTGTCTGTGATGTCAGTCTCTCCAGAGCTTTTGGAAGTAAACAAAGGAAATAGGACGCATAAGGCAGCAGGTGCTAGCCAGCTGGTGAGGTGTCTAGGTCTTGTAGAGGACAACAACCAATTTATTTGGAAATAAAGTAGTTAAGCTTTGTTGTAATGTTGAATAGCCATATATGAAATTAGGATTTTAATTATGCTGCTATGGTTTCATTTTGACTCACCCATGATGCATAAAACTGTTAATTAGTTTTAAAAATAATGAATTTAAATGCTCTTTTGTATCATATAATCGAATTATTCTGCTTCCTAGTGTGGCATGTCATTACATGTGATGAGACAATGTGAAGTACCCCTCTGCTGCAGTTCAAAACAACTTTTTTCCACTTGATTAAGGATGAGGAAGCAAAAATGGTAAAGGCGTGGGAGTTGAGGGGGGGAGAGATGCAGTTTCTTTGGCCAGAGACCTCTGTCTCTGTTTGCTCAGATTACATCATCTTTCTACTATCCCATATATCAGATACCCTGCTGTCTCAGCGCTAGTGCTCATTTTTTACTGACCCAACACTGAGTCAATGATTGGCTTGAAATTTCACTGAAACAGCATGCTCCAGTGTGCAAGGCACCATCTTTCTAATTTAAGAGTACGTGGATTCTTAGCTAAGTTATTGTGCCAAAGGTCATTATTTCCTTTCATTATGTTTTTATCTTGTTTCTTCAACAGAAACACAATATAATGAGCCACACTGGCCTCCTGATGCACCAGAAAATGAAAATCTGTTGCTGCTCAGTCTCACTTATGCTTCATATAGTCATTTACTGTGTGGCAAATGCCTTAATTTGCATGAACAGTTGTGGCTCTGGAGCAAGTGGCACATTAAAGTATGACAGAAAAGTTTCTGTTTAACTTTTTAACCGCGCATGAAAAAAAGCAAAACTTGACTTTATTCCGAAACACTCCCACCTTCCAAAAGCGGTGGATGTAAAACTCATTATATCCAGCAGGAATAAAAATGAACTACAAAATGATCAAGGTGACAGACATTATGTTACTGTATACTGTCTGCAACATGCCCTGCTCTCTTTAAAATTACAGAATGGAAAGGGAGAGTGCTAATTAATGTATGTTGGCACATTCTGTTAATTTCCTAATATCCTTCCTGGATAAGCTGTTTAGTGCAGTGTGTTGCCAGTAGTAAGTGAAGTTCATGTCTCGTATTATCACCTACAGAAGGGCCTTCAGTATGAGACCGGCGTGATGTGTCCTGGGCACCTGGCCATCACTGATCCCACTCCTTAGACCTCTGTTTGTTTTGGGAGCTCTGGCTACCTCTGACCAGCGGATAAACCCCGAGCTGTGTATTTTGAGTGTCAGAAGCACTTTGTGGGACCTGTGAAATGGATTTGATTCACGACTTATGCTGGAACGGGCAGAGGCTCTGCTGAGTGTCACAGCACAGCATAAACACCTGTTGATCTTTAAGCTGGTTACACTGTGCACGAACTGGCCTCTGACCGGCATACAAATCCAATTCACACTAAGAAACTGACTTTCTCTGGAGAATCTGCTGCTCAGTGAGCTTCTGTTTCAGGTTTCTGGAACAATCGATGATGGACCATAGTTTATACAGGAAATACCAATATGGATGAACAAGGGAATTAGATCATAATGCACAGCTTGCTCTTCGCTACTAGAGAGAAATAGTGGGGGAAATAGAAGTGAGAGAGTTGTTATACTGGATGAAACATATTGGGAAACTCACGGCCAGAAAATGGAAATGAGGTATTGGAGTTGGCAATAAATACTAGACTTAACTGCCTGAGAATTTTCCTAGCTAAGGAATGTGTCAGACTAAGGCTGGAGTTCCCATGGCTTTGGTGTGAGGTATGTATGAGGAATGGTGCTTATTCCAATTAGACTGTTTACTTTGCCCTCTCCTTTGCGCACCGCTCCACTTCTCACAGGCGCGTCTGTGCGTAAAGGCTGCACAGACACGAGTGGACTTACGGCTAGCTGGGAAAGTCACAACCCTGTTGTTGATATTGTTACCTCACCTATGATAATTCTGTGCTGAGGCCACATACACGTTTTCACTTTTACGACTGTACGCAGATTTGTACAAGTTAAGGCATTTGGATCAAGTTTGGGCACCTACGATTAACAATGTTGGAAGCATGGCGCATTGGCAAAATCAATAATTACTCCACCCTATGTTTTTCAATCACCCACATTTATAACAAAAAATGTTAACTTTAGTGCAAAATAAACACTTATTGACCATGATTAAAAACAAACAACTTACTGTTTTCTGGCGGACCATTGATCATGTTGAACTTGTAAATCTCCTTGGCATAGTACTCAGTCTCCGTGTTATCCTGTCCACAGCTCTGATGCCTGTCTCTTCCCAGCTCCTCAATGAGCTCCTTGGTGCTGTTATAAAGGGCCAGGACCTGAAACGGTACCTGACTCGGACCTGTTGTTTGAGGTGGACTTGTCAGCCGGAGTTTACTGAGGATCTGTCCCCGGACCGCCTCTACTCTCTTTTTCTTTATGTGGTCGATGTCCACAGTGGTGCAAGTGGATAGCGACAAAGTCATTGTCACACAATTTGAGAGGAGGAAAAACAGAAGTGCTTTTCCCAGATTCATATTTCACTCTGCGTTCGCTCACAACCGAGGCTTGTCAAGTAAAAAAACAAAACTAAATTCCGATTTGAATAGAGTCCCCTTTCTCTTTTCATTCAGGTCGTGAGTGAGTTCTGTTCCTGGAGGAATCCCATTTTCTTAAGTGCTATGTCATCTTTGCGAAATGCGATTTTGCATTGGAGCTAATCCGTGCCATTTTGGAAATGTATCTCAACTCTTCATTAAACTATGTATTCTACTCTTCATTCCCCCGTATCTCATGCAAGCAGTTCATCTATTCTTCGTGGGTTTACAGGGCTCCGATGTCTGCACTGCGGTTCAGTTTCTCCATTGCACTGGGCTCTTTCCATCCACTTGTTGTCAAGGAGTCAGTGCGCCTCTGCTCTCTCGCTGCAGTCCCGGCCTCAAACAAACTCAAACGCTCTCCACTACTTTATAGTCCCTAGCGGTGACGTTTTAGAGGGAGGGGCAGCAAGTTATTAGCCTCGGTGTGGACAATGAGATCCGTCCTATTCTGAAATGCACTTAAAAAGAATTCAAATGTGGTGTTGTCAAACTTCAAAACATGTGCGTAATATTGGGCAATGTGGGATTTCGCAACAGTGAATAAGGAAAAAAACTTCTGATTGCACTGTTTTGTTGATAGGATAATCGCATTTTCTTTTCTTTCCTCTATAAGAATATAACACAAATACGATTTGTATTTGATGAATAAGACTGAAGTTGCATTGTGTTTATGTTTGCTTATTCATGTATATCAAATAAGGACCTTAAGCCTGATTGGAGGGTCATTGAGTTGATTTTATGAGTCCTTTGACAATATTGGCAGCATCCAAAATACGTTTTGGAGACAAATTGAATGCAGATGGAAGGCTAAAGTTAACAAAAGAGATCTTGGAGGTGCACAGGGACTCCAGCCAACTGCTGTGATCCTTTGGATGCTGCTACTGTTCAGAGCCCATCAGCATCATACGACATGCATAAGGGACATCTAGCGGACAACAGGGGGAGGTTCAGGTCCCATCACTAATTCCTTTCTCACACTGAGTACATGCAATGTGGCAGGGCAATGCAGGAGACGAGAAATGTGACGAGACTCTACTTGATTATGGCTGAGGAAGATGACAAAGACGTGGGAGTTGTGGGAACGATTCTGATTGTTTAAGGCAAACTCTGACTCTGATTGTTTAGATGACATCATTCTTCTATTAACCTTTCCCTCCCTTGTTTTTTACTGACCTAACAACAACACTGAGTAAATATTTGGCACGAGCTTTGACTACAACTGCATGCATGCTTTAGTGTTCAAGGCATTTAGCTTTCTAATTTTAGGAAAGTATACTCACTTGATGTTATGAGGCCAGGCCAGGGTCATTTTTTACTTCAGATATATTTTACATCAATGTGGCTATCATTTCAATGGTGTAGCTGGTAATGGATGAGATAATAATAACTAGCCTATGTATACTGCCAGGTATCTCCATCCATATTATTGCACATCGTAGGCCTAATAGTTGATCTAATTTATGAATTAATAGTATGAACCTGCTTCCTGCAAATGTAGTAACTAATGTGAAAAAATTAATTTAGTGGAGTAAAAAAATACCTATACCCTACTTTCTGTGTATCGTAGAAAATCCGTGAACACTTCACGGAGACAGACTTGAACACACACTTTCTACTGATTGGCGTTACCATGGAGAGCGTTGCCATGTGACGCGTAGTTAACAGGAAGACGCTGTCCTGCCTGGAGGGGTAGCAAGGAGGAGAAACATGGAAGATAACTTTCAGCTTGGAGAAACTGGAGCAGTTAAAAATGTGAGTGACTCGGTAAATCGCAGAGAAGGGAGCAAGACATAAGAGGCAGAGGTAACGTTAAACTCATGCGCTGTAAATAGAGAGTAGGGATCATAAAGTACCTGAAGAAGAACCTGTGAAGCGCGACTATTGCTAGCTACTTAGCGTTTAAGCTAACAAATGAGACGTATTAGCCACTCGGCGAATAAGTTAACAAACCAACAAACCTGTTAGCAGCGGAGAGACATTACCATTTACCGTTTTTTAACAACGGCAGCTTGAAGGTTTGTCTGCGCATATAGCTAACGTTGACTAGCTAAGTGGTGCTAGCCTAAATTTCCCATCATGCAAAGCACGGATACATCATTTGCAGATGCTGTGCTAAATTGTATGTTCTTTTTCTTTTCCAACTGTGAATGCTGAACTCCATCGAAAACGTAAACAAACGTTCATTTTCTGGTGTACCTATACTGTAATACAAATGCTATCACAACCTTTCTCTAGAAAACAAATATATAGTGGACTGCTCTGACACAGTGTTAGAAATACTAAAGTTAGTGCTAGGTTGGATATTTGACAGACGTTAACACCAGTCTTCTTTCCTGGTCTCACAGACTATGACTTCAGAGGACAGTTAGCATTCACTTTTAACCACAGGTGTTTTACTTAAGGACCATCAATAAATGGTCAATACTCTTAAAATGAAAAACACAATTTTATTTTCAATACCTGCGTGCTTACTTGCTCATTAGGGGAAATTATGCTTAAACATAGAAATCACTAATGTGTCTTTATTTCGCACACATTTTTTGATGATAACTTACGTGTCATGAATTGATTGAATATTTGAATTCAGGGGATCATTCAATTTTTTTTCAATAGCGCCCATTCATGTGACCCAGTGACTCCAAATCAATTCCTCATTTTATTTCTAAGTATGACAGACTTTCTATTGGATTTCATTGCCTTTTCTATTATATATGGAAAATGACTATTGAAATTAAGCATTGTTTTTGTATTTTGATTTTCTTTCATCAATTCCATATCATGTGACCCAATGACTCAAAATACGATGTGTGTCCTACGTGTCCAGTGTAGTAACAACATGCTGCATTCATTTTTGATATACTGGGTCACATGACATGGAAGCTATTAAAAAGAAATTCAACTTTCCACTACAAAAACTGCTTTTTCTGGACTAAAATCCAATAAAACGAGGAGTGTCTACTTTTCCAGTGTAGCAATGCAAATTGATGAATATATATGGAGTCACTGGGTCATAGGATATGGAAGACCTTTAATAAAAAACAGCAGAATATTCATAAAAAAGAAGCCCTAAAATCCAATAAAAAAGAGGTGGGACTTCATTTTTCAGTGTAGTAAAAGTTTCTGGTATAAATCTGGAGTCAGTGGATCACATGACATGAAAGCTGTTGAAAAAAACAAAAATGATCCTCTATTGAAACAATATATATATTGCGACATCTGCACATTGTGCCCTAAAAAATGGCACAATTAAAGCAAAGCAAACCACAAAGTATTTGGTAGTGTTTGGAAGAGCTTCTCTGGCTTTCTGTTATCAACATTTTTTTTTTCCCTGCACTTTTCCCAGGTTGCAAAGTCTGGACGAAGAGCTCGCCTTGCAGCTGACCAATCATCGTTCGAAGATTCTCGTCCCATAAGGAAGTCCTCCACATCTGCTTCAATGGGAGAAGTATGTAAACACATGATAGTCGACACTTAGGGGCATGTTATCATTTCCCTTTACCATAATTTTCATCAATATGCATTTTGTTTTTGTCTCATACATGAATCAAATGAGGACTATGAGGTAGGTAGCATGAAAGAAATTGGTGAATTTGCATGGCTTCTGCTGCTTATTTCTCCAGACATCAACTTTATACTATTTTACACTCGTTCTCCTTCCACCTTTCAGCTGGTTGGATTTGATATCCAGGGCTCATCACTCTCACATTGAACCACACACCGTATCACAGCTTGACTTACGCAGTATAACGTTGAAATAGAGGGCTCATTAATGCACAGACATTTAAGTTACAATATTTGTACCGTTTCAAAGCATAGAGAAAAAAACAGTCTGATTTTCAATTATTATTAGGAATGATGTGTGTATTGACTCTGATGTGCTTGCATGAAATGTAAAGTGTCCCTTCATACAAGCTCTAAAACCCTTTTAAACGTTAGTCACAAAGCTTAGTTATTGTTCTCTTGTAAATTGCCTAATTGAAACACAAGCAGATGACATCACTAAAGTCCCCATGACTCTACCAACTTTTCATTCCGCCACTTTGAGTCTGTGCAGATATGTTGTTGTAAAGTTTTCCTTGTGATGTCTGCCTCTTAAAACAAGTTGCTAAATTTAGACTTAATATAGGGCACCAATATATGAGAGAAGTCAAATCTGAGGACAGTGGAAATATATCAAATCATTTCACTCCACTATCATTGGCATTTATGGAATCAGTCACATCCCTCCAGATTGGCAAACTGTAAACCAGCCAACATTCCCGAAGTAAAACATTCCAGCAATGCTTTAGCTTTAGGCTAATCTACCCAAATTAGGCCAACATCCCTAATGTATGAACCAGTATTCTCGCGCCCTTTGTGACCTGCTGTGCACATGCAATACATTTTTCCAGAGTGTCGTGCGACTGGGTGGGTTTATTTGCAGTCTTCGTTTATCAACCCTGGCCTCTTCTGCCTAAAATACCCAACTGATTGGTCACATTCCTGACGTCCTTTAAAACAAAGACTAATTTGCTTTTATGGGCTCATAGGGTTTGGCCACCACAAGTCCCTTGCCCTAGAGACCATCAGAGAATCCTAAATTAGAGCTTTCAGGAGCTAAGTTAATTGCCTTTACAGCCATAACTATTTTACTAGGACTGTGAAGTTCATATTTGGTCATGAAGTATTCAAGGCACAGATTTGTTTAGTTTCTCAGGACACTTATGGTCCTCTCCATTTCTTTAGAGTGAAATAACTGTCACAGGATGGATTTATTGCACTCAGAGACACTTGACCTTTCTATCTCTCGTGAAAATGTTTCACTGTCAGAAATACCAAACAAGTGGAATTTAACAAACATCACTTGAAGGAATGTTGCTTAAAATGACTCAATTGTCGTTATGGTAATCCCCTTTGTTCTTAATAAAGAGACAGTTACTAATTACAGGAAGTTGAGTGAGCTTGTTCAGCCTCAGCTCTCTCGATGAATGGTAATATACAGCGGAGCAGAGTGGCTCCCCCTCCCTCTGCCCTGCTTAATGGCCACATTCAGATTTATAAATGGCTTTGGTGAAGGAACCAGCCATGAAAGATTATTTCCCCTTTCATCATAAACGAAAGAAATTCTTCACGAGCACTTTGTCCTCTGCAGACCCAATTTAGTAATGAGAAATGTTGTGCCTTTTTTTTTTTTTTCATAATCCATTTGTCTAGTGCCCACCCTCGCGTGCTCGGAGGAATTCATTCATTCAAGCGCCGGTCTCAGGGTCCCGGTCTCAGGATCGAGATGCATACTTGCTTTACTATTTTCAGAATCAAAGAATGAGAGGGAGAGGGTCATTTCTTTCCTCCTGATGTATTTTAGGGTCTGACTTACAGGCCGTGGCAGTTCCCACACTCTGCCCCATACGTTTGGTGCTGCAAATGGACGGTACTGAAAACTATACAAATAAACAAAACAATGGAGTGCATATAGACGACTGTGTGCGGCACATACCAGGCCTATTGTTTACTTTACATGAGCTACATGACGGTAGCTTGAAACATAAATATTACAGAGGTGAAACTTAGTTTAAATGATCCCCGAGCCTTTAGGGGGACAATTAAAGTAAGCATTTTTATTGTCCTTTACATTATTGCTATTTTAATGAGGTCCGTTTTTTCTATTGTAGGTAAGAGAGCCACCTACTGGCAAATTCCTTTTTTCAAAAATGATGTTTTTCTGACACAATAAAGCCTATTAGCATATTTATCATACAGTTATTGATGTAACCTATAATTATGACAAATCTTAAAGCTATTTCATACACAAACATTAACCTTTCAACGTATTGCTCCAAGAATAAAGCCAGATAACAATTAGATTGTATATGAGTGAATAAATCTTCAACAAATGAAAGTTCTCTCTTCTTCCAGGGTCCTCCTCCTAAACCGGCCCGGCGGCAGGGCGGCTGGGCAGAAGAAAGCTCTGGTTCTGGTTCTGCCAAGTACGTTTCTCTACCTTTTACCTCCGTCTCCCGTAGCCACACTACGGAAGGCGGAGACAGCGAGCAGTGGTCTCGGGTTTATGTGTTATTAATGAACTCTCATGCTGTTGAATGAGCTTATTTATCAGTGCATATTTGGCACTCAGGCTGTGAATCAACAAGGTTAGAGGAAGCCTGTCTGAGCAGCAACTCTCCATTCGTCTTCATCTGTGAGCAAGGCGGTAATTGACATGGTTAATGCATCAGCCACAGGAGGGCACTGTTAGTCAGCTAGCCACTTCATCACCAGGGTTCAAGCCACTTAATCACCCCTTACCACTGCAGGCTGCTCTTTACATGGGGAGCACAACACGGAGGGTTTACAAAGTATTTGGAACAGATGGAACATGTTTCCCACTCAGCCTTCGCCTACCACTTACACATCTAAATCTATATACTGTACATGACTAAATCAACTCTGCTAGTGTGGAACGGCCTCTCTACAACGCTCCTTTTCTCATTCTGAGTGGAGGTGAGAGCATAGGAGATGCATTGAAGTGAACACACTGAGGCAAGTGTGCTTATTTGCGTAGTTTACTGCACCGTTAGTGCAAGCAGGGAAAACAGAAAACTCAATAGATCTTTCCTTTCTCACAGAAGGTCAGCGTGTCGCTTCTCTGCGTCTGTGTAACCCGGCTTGATTCGCAGTCTCAAAGCGATTGAAATACAGGAGGTGTAAAAGGGTTTTGCGCACGCATTGATCCTCTCTGAACAAAGTAAGTAATGGTCCCCCCTGGAACCGGCAAGGACTTTTCCCTTCAATGTCACCCCTCATGCTCAATCACCGACGCCCTCCTCCCACTAATCCCAGCGCAGAAATCCCGGGATTTGTCGATCTATCACTTCTAATTGACACTAAATGATCTGTCAGTTTATTGATGAACCTTTGAAACCAGGTTGTCACAATATATTTTATCCCTAACAACTTTTTCCAGACAGTTTTACCATGTCTATCGCTTTGCCTTACATGAGTCTTAATCAAGGGGCCTGTAATGTGTCTTAAGTGTCGCCACCCCCGCCCCCCCCACCCCCAGACAGGACACAGTCCAAGGGCAGGCAGGTGGGCTCCCTCCGCTCTGCCCTGCCTGGGTGGACTCATGGAAACCTTCAGAGAGAACAGGAGGAAACATTTTTAGAGAATTGGGTAGCTAGTTGTTTTTTATGTCATTCTTTCTTTTTAAATTGGATCTCCCCTTACATTTTTCTTTTAAAGATGAATAATCCGATACACAAAACAAATGCATCATAACTTAAATGTCTATGTGTTTTCAGATGAACGCTATTTGATGAGTATCTACTAAAAATGACTTTGCTCTAAGGATGGTTATGTGTAGCAAGCTTTATTTCTTTTGAGTTTGTTTTCTTGAATTTGAATGATATCTGCTCTGCTTGTCAAGTCTCATTTATTTGTATGCCCCAAATTCCCAAATAAAATGAGCCATATCAATTGTTCAGACTCCTGCAGGAAAACCCTTTTAATAGAAAAAAGCTACTTAAAGGAGAACAATGTCTAATGGTTGACTAAAAGTATGTTCTGAACCTGGGGTCCAGGTGCTGCTTTTGATGTGGAAGCTTTGGTTTGCTTTTCTAGTGACGTCTTTACTGCCTCTCTGTTTTTGGAGCCCCTGAATTAGCCCCTTCCATTTGTATGCAGTGATTTTAAATATAAACATGCAGTAGCTGCTTAAGTGAAGGGCACATTTTTATATACTTTTTGGATGAATGTACATTTATTTAGACGTTTGTATTCACTTAAAATCAGTAACCTTGATTTCTAGCAGTATGAAATGATGAAAATGACAGTAAAAACCACTATTGCTGCACAGGATGTGTTACTTTTACATCCAGTAGGGGGCACTACTCAACCAGGAGAACCAGAACCAACAGCGTTTTGCATCAGGAGAAAAAGATTAACACCTTATACAAAAGTTTAAGCTGCTTTTTTAAGCACATAGAACTTACTGTGATTTTTCAATGATGGTTGATATAGTAATATACTTCTGAGGTAATAATAATATTGTTTTTATTTGATTCCTGATGGGATTGCTACTTATTTAAATATACAGTGGATGCTAATAATACTGTGTAGAGGCAGAGACGTGTTAAAACACACTATGTTGTCTGGCATGCTCTGTTCTAGCTGAGCTGTGTACACGGACACAATTCAGAAAATAACCGCACGATCCAGAACGAGACGAGGAGAAGTCAAAACTATTCTAGACCCCACTTCGTCTGATAAAGCAGAATTACAGTCATTAGATACATATATAACAGGATGTATTTATTAAAATCCCTCTAAGGACTAAGAATGTATAACCAGTATGTACTGTGTACAGCTCGAGTTCTGTACTTCCAATTGTTTAGAAGTAAGCAAACATTTTAAATAACGTGTGATATTTAATTTGTTTGACATTTGTTTATTCTGCTGCTTCACAGATCCTCCAGAAGGCCTGCAGCAGAGGATCTGGAAGAGTACGTTCACTCCGTATTTCATTGTATTCCTACACATTCAATGCCGGTCTGTGTGGCTGGATAAAAATAGGTCACTAAAATGTTAGTTATTTTGCAGTAAAGTGAAAACAGCGCTGTACTCTCAGATTGTCCTTGGTTGCAACTAATCCTTGCCTTCCAAGAACAATCACTTAACATGATTAAAAAAACGGCTTGACTGAGTTGTCATCACTTTTATTGCCGTTAGGAGCCAAGTTTTCCTGTTATTCTATTTTTTCCTCCCAACCCCCCTTTACATCATTCTGTGACTAGAATAGACATCATGAGGAGAGGCAGCTAGAGGACGAAGTCATCTATGTTTTACTCATCGTCGCAGTTGGAGCCCGGTGCCTGAATGGCTGCAGTGAGACGGAGGCTTTGTGTGTAGAAGTTGTTACCCGGCAGAAAAGTCCCTTATGTTGTGCTCCTGTCACAACTGCCTTGTCTCAGTAATACTTATTCAGACTGCTGCCTGAGCTGGGTATTTTTTATACTTTTTTTCAAATCCTAGAGGTGATCTTGTCAATGGCTGTAGACCGGTCACAGCACAGCAGCGTCTTAAAGCACCATCAGTGCTTTTTTGAAAGAGAGTTTTCAGAAGTCCAGTAGCAGTAAAACTTCTGAATTCCACAAGAAAGACTCAAAACCAGCCCATCATCAAAGCAAATTAGCCCAGGATCCTTCTCACTCTCTCATTATGATGACCTCACCGTCAGGCTGCATTTTGAAAGCCTTAAATAATTCATACTCTCACACTTCCTGTTTCTACAGCCGCCGCCTGCGACCACAAACTCCCCAGGGATCAGATGATGAAGGAGGTAAGAGCATCCTCACTGTCCCCCACTCTGTGTCCCTTCCTCACGGGCAAAAGAGGAGCCCTCCAGTGCTTCCAGCGGCACATTCATCCTCTGGAAGTAGAGCAGATAAGCAGGCAGTCAGATCATCACTTTTCACTGATGCTCACACCATATTTCTCCTTGAATCCAGCATGGAGTTATCTGTGAGAGCTCTGCATCTGTGTTCCTGCTTCTGACCACTGCGTGACTCTGTAGAAGCTTGGCTCCTTTGAGGACAACCACAAGTGAACATGCTCATTAAATAGGGTTAAATCTATTAGGTGATGGGGAATGGTGTGGCAGGAGATCAGTGTTCCCTCACTACTGAGAGCAGTTACACACATGCGCACACACACACATGTACACACGCATGCACAGAGTGTGTCTGGCAGCTGCTGTTGAATACAGATCTAGCTCTAACTGAGTCACCTGAGGGCCCAACTCTGCTCACCACAAACAATGTCAGGACTGAGGAGGGAAATTTCAGCTGAACCCTGCCTAGAATAATTGTTCTGTTTTGCGACGGCAGGCAGCTGGGGAAATAGGTTCAAACTGCCTTGGTAAAGATCGGTTAGCAGCGTGAGTGCTCAGCTGACACTGAAGGACTTCTACACATCACTGTTTCAGGGAAAGGGATGCTGTTTATGGGCAAAACATCTGTATTAAATGTTTCTAAATTCAGAATATTGTGAGATTATTATAATGACCATAAGAAGGAGAATACATGTAAAACTGAAAACCAAGACAAATGTAAATAATGAAAAAGAAATGGATCCCATTTTTCAATATCTAACTTTTTATAATTTAAAAAAGTTCAGAAAACATGGATCAACAGTATTTAATAATCTCACTGCCCTAATGTAAATGTTGCTATATTACCCTATATTTCATGTTGTATTATATTTTCATTAAAAAATCTAACTTTTCATTGAAAATGGGGAAACTACCATTTAAAAAAAAAAAAAAAAAAAGTACAATTCTAAATGTACTGATTAGTCACAATGAATTTCACATAAACTGCAGGGTTTGAGGTACTGTATAACCTCTCTAATCTCTACTTTGTATGTACACACACACACACACACACACACACACACACACACACACACACACACACCCACACACACACACACACAAACACACGCGCGCACACACACACACACACACACACACACACACACACACACACACACACACTCTCAATGTCTGTCACTCTGTAGTATGCGCTGGCTCAACCTGCCAGTTGAATGAAAGTCCAGCAGTTTGGTTCTCTTGCAGTTAATGCCGCCGGAAAGATTATTACTCTGGTGAGGGAGACCTCTTAATACAGAGCCGGAGGCAGGGGCATTGGAAATTACAGAGCTGAGGGTTAGTGAGATAGCCCCTGCGATCTTGATTATGTCCCCTACCCTTATCCCTTATGTCCACTGGCTACACGCACACCGAGAGAGAAGGCTAGCCCCCCAGTCCCCTGCTCCCATCCTCCCATCAGCTGACCCCACAGCCTCCTGCCGGTCACTTAAAAAAGCACCAGTATCGCAAAAACACTCATCTGCTTCATGTCTCACTGTCTTGCTCTTACTCAGTGATGTGTTAAATATTTTTCCCATAAGCCTTTCAAATGTATTCAGTGCCTATAATCATTGTGCTGGCCCCCCTGCGTAGATTATAGGAGCCCGAGTGATGTAAAGAGGGGGCCCGTCTCGGCAGAGTCGCTGACTGGCGTGTGCCTGCCGGGAGTATGTCTACATTCACAGCAAATGATCCCCTTTTGATATTTACATGCTCCAGCGAGGCAGCCGGACGCGGGCGGGTAATAAGGATACGCCTGGCCTGCTCGCTGCCAGACAAAAGCCACCTTGATGCATGTCCAGCCCAGGGAGGAAGTGAGTGGAGGTGAAGCAGGAGGGACCGCTCCTCCTGATGGAGCTGCCCTCTGCGTGTGGAGAAAACACGGCTTGTTTGCGGCTGCTTTGATGCCCCGCTTGACCTCCAGTAATAGGTTGAATTTGAAGCTCATTTAAAAATGTTGTTCCTTTTTTCACTTAATAATAGACTTTGCATATAGACAACAAATGCCTCTGTGCTTCACATTGAACTCTCGTGAAGTGTGTTAATAGTGCATTACTGGCTGAAATGAAAAAGTGTGTGTGGAGGGATAGACAACCCAGGAAGCTGTTTGCAAAGAGTCGGACAGCAAGGCTTTTTGATGTCATCGCACTAAGACCATTACATTTGATTGGGGGTCCAGGGGGGATGGATTCTGCTGAACGCTGTGCTTTGTAAATGAGAGGACAAAGTGTCACCGCGGCCTCATGAATATGAAATACCCGCGCCCGCATTTATTTGGATATCAGAAACACAGATGAATCTTGTCAGCGGCTAAACGAGCGTGGCATTATTAATTTGGTTTAATTAAAAAAAGAGAAAGAAATAAGTTATCAACAGAGGGGGAGCTTTTGTTATCATGTGAAAGTTGAGGGCTCAAAATCTAAATGATTTCTCTTCGTCCATAACTTTCATGAAGAACTGAATTTTAGTGCTCCTTCAAAGGTGGATGTCTCTTCAACTCTAGTTTATTTTCAGGAGTATTTTGAAAGGGATGGTGACATAGATGCCCAGATATTTCCTCACATCAGATGCACACTTCCATCTCCTCACCTCTATTTAGCTCCACTATTGACTTTCCCCTCAGGGTGCAGTACTGTGGTTAGAGATTACTGAGAACCCTCTTCATGCAGTCCAGCTCTCTTTTTCTATCCGTCTGTTCCTCTCTCTCTCTCTCTCTCTCTCTCACTGTCAACACTCAGGTGTAGAGCTAATAAGGATGTGTAGTCTGCTGTCCCCCACAAAATATTGTTCAGGAAATTCACATCCCACCCAAAGTTAACACATTTTCCTTCAGGGCAGATGTTTTTTATTGACTGTTTTGTACATTCTTCTTAGGCTATACAGTTACCTTTAAAATGCCATCACACAACAACATCTAATTACAAGAGTCTTTGAGCACTTTCTTTATTCATTATTCAGTAAATCATGTTTTGATCCAGTTTATCTATATCCCTTATTATGCCTCTTTCATTTCCCTGCTCCAAAAAAATGTCCATTTGAAAAATGCTGTGAAAGTTTGCCCTGTCCTTCTTGGGAGTGGAGCCATCCTCTGTCCTGTTGCGTTTTGCCAATTAAAGTGGGTTCCCACTGTTTGAGCAGCGGGTTGGCGGCTCCTGGCTCTGCAGCCCCTGCCAGGCCGCACGGTGACTTCCGACCCCACACAGATGGGCCCGCAAGCAAATACTCTTGCACATGGCTGGATGCCGCCCCAGTCGGAGTGGCAGAGTGGACATGGAGGTCGGCCCGCCGGCCACTGAGGGTCCTGGGGGTGGGTGGCGCTGACAGGGCCCAAATGCTAAGGTAGCAGGGGGTGCTTTCTGGGGAGCCCCTGGCCAGCGCCCCTCTCACAGCAGGAAGAGCTGCCGCCTCGCCTCCTGAATATTCATGGCCGCATGGCTATTGTGACAGGGCAGCTCTTATGAGGATGTTACCAGAGAGAGGGAGGGGAGGAAGTGCCACGCAGACATGGTCACACACACCCATGTTCACACAGAAATGTGCAATCCAAGCAGCCGTACACAGGGGATTTACCGCATTTTTCATAAATGGTTCTGTTGTTGTGCTGCTTATCAGATTATCTTAAATGTTGGCACTTTTTTAAATGTTATCATGTCTTCTGCTAAATGCTGTGGTCTACGTTTTTTATAGTAATTCCAGACCTCGAAGAAGTACAGGAAGAAGATCTCAACAACCAAATAGCAGCTCCACCAAGGTACCCTTCTGACGCACACTTTTTGAAGTTCATGGAAAATAAGGATTTACACACACACACACACACACACACACACACACACACACACACACACACACACACACACACACACACACACACACACACACAGCGTGTCCCCATGTCCAGCAGTTAACCTTTGTCCGTGCGAGGACATTAGATCAGCAGCCTGCTCTGGTGACTTTGATGGTTACCCGTCCTCCACTCGTGCCGTTGCAGAGTCTTGCTTTATCGGGCTGAAATGGAGAAATAACAGTTGGGTGTGATTTATGCAACTCTGTTACCAGGGTCCCTACTAACCGGGCCCTTTGATTTACAGGGCAGTGAGAGACATGCCGACATGTGTCGAATATGTAGCAAGGCTATGACAGCGGTGGAGGTTATTAGGCTGGGGCTTGCTCTCTGTGCGAGATAATATCCACATTGAACTCATTGCAGGGGCAATGTAGCGTGTAATGTGCAGTAAGTAGGACTGGCATGCACTGCTAGGCCCCGGCCACTTTGAGAGCCCCCCCACTTAATTCCAACCCACAGATAAGCAGCTGGGTTTCAATTTGAAGCGTTTACCACTTGGCAACAATCTCCTGCTCTCTGTGGTCTTTGCTTGAAGTCTTGAAGCTTCGTTGTGCACAAACTTCTGCAAAGCCACTTCTCACTCTTTATTTCATGTAGCGTGTAAGCAATGCAGTCGGCAAGCCTTTTTGTTTTTCTGCTACGTGTTGTCCTGATCGAAATGAAAGTCTGTTTGTGTATCTAATGCGTATTCTGTCTTTCTGTCCCCCTGTTAGCATGCAGGTGAACCGGGTGGTGACCTACAGAGATCTGGACAATGATCTGAAGTATTACTCTGCGTTCCAGCCCTTAGTAAGTCAAGGGCATTTTTTCATATATTTATGCCACGTCTCTTCTTGTCAAGGTGGTTAATTTAGCAAAGCACATGACTTCTGTTTGTGCAAGCCAAGTGAAGTGTACTGTGATCTTTCTTCAGGACGGAGAGATCGACTTGAAGCTCCTCACCAAGGTTTTAGCTCCGGAGCAGGAGGTGAAAGAGGTGAGTGAATTGTTAGTAAATATAGCTTGTGAGCTCCCAGCGAATGCATGTCCAGCTGTTTCTGGAGCACCAGGGGAGGTTGCCACTCTGTCTCCCAGGTAATCAAGATTTACGATGTGTACATTAACACCCTCTGCTCTCCTTCCCCTGGTCTCTGTTCCCCTTGTTCTCCTCCTTGGGATGTCTCCCCTCTGCCTCTCTAATTCTTCTTCTCTCCCCCTCTTCTGCTCTGCAGGATGATGTGATCTGGGACTGGGATCATCTGTTTACAGAGGTGTCCTCAGAGCTGCTGATGGAATGGGATCAAGGAGAGAGTGAGGATCAGGCTGCGTTGCCTGTAACCTGAGGAAGAGGTTTGGACTTCAAAAGGCTCCAGTGGGAACAGGCTGAATGTCCATTACACAGAAGGGCCAGTGACTTTGGTTATATTAACTTTAATTACTGTTTGTTACCCAGAATTTATATTTTGTAAAGTGTATATACATTGTTTGTCATCTTTTTCTAAATAAAGGTCACTGTGCATTGAACAGTGCAGTGATGTTTTACCCTGTCTTGGTTTAGAGTTTTTAGAATTTCACCCTTTTAGTTTCTCCCCTAAACAGCCAAAAGGCAAACTGATTTTCTTTAAAAGCTCCCTGAAAAAAGCTGTCGCAGATAAAAAATGCCCTCCCTGTAGTTCCAGCTTTATCAACACCCTTATACAAGTCCAAGGTTGATAATCAGCTAAGCTGAAATCCAGTTGATTGTGTTCAAATTAACATTCCTCATTAAAGCCTACAACCTTATTGTTATTGACTGTGCCATTGACTTTATCTTCCAGGTCCTCGATAGGAGCAACCTCTTCTTCTCTATTATCTCAAATGCATTGAACACAGTTCCTATTGACACCCGGGGGATTAGCATACATTATACCTTTTACTGGATAAAGAGGAATTGATGTAAGTTGGAAACAAGACAACAGCTGGTGCTGGTACGAAACAGGCCACAAGACTCCTAACAGGTTTCTGAATGTAATTTGACATTGGCTCCGACACATTAAAACAGAATTTGTTATATATCATTTACGTTGTATACCATGCCTTCAACATGCCGTGCGTATCAGCATTCAGTTTGGTCTTTGGTTCATGTGTGTGAATATAAAGGCAGGCCTCCAAAGTCAGGCCAGGTCTATTAGAGAAACAGCTGTAACATTTACAGATTGTGATTAGGTTTATTTCTGAGGCCGAGAGCAGTCTCATGACATTTGGGGATGCACTGCAGAGTCCTGAAGGACACATAATCTATGCATCTAACATCTCAATCACTGGCCATCACAAATAGATCCAGATTTTTTCATTTGGTGGGCCTTGAATCAACTTCATCAAGTGTGTTACCTCAGGACCGGGCGTCCACATGGGATGTTTGTGCTCTGAATATTTGTTTTTGAGCCCAGTGCTCGAATGCGGTGAGTGATCAGTGTTTGTTTCTCTATCAGACATACAAACACACACTTTTGCCTCCTCCACAATTGGCTTATTTAGCCAGACTTAATGAATTCTGCCCATATGCCCCGAGCAGCTGCTATGTTGCCCCTTCCTCCCGCCCCCGCCGAGCTGCGAAGTGCCCATCCATGTAGAGACAACCTCTAGCTGTCTCTCTGGAGAAGCCTAAGCCTGCCACTCCTCTGCTGGCAGCCGGCCGGTGCTGTCTGAGGTGGGCTGCGGACGGGCCGAGGACTCAGATTAGGGCCCAGTGATCACGGGTTGTGGCTGGCCTCTAATGATTGGCCCGAGCATCGCTGGATCAGAGAAGGGATTAGAGGGAGAGAGAGAGAGATCCAGAGACGCTGTTTGGCATATGCTTGCATCCAGCTTCTCAAAGTGACCTCTCTCTACTTCCTCATCCTGCTTCTCTCTCCACCTTTTATTCTCTCCGTGTCTCTCAGTGCACACAGTATATCCTGATGCTGCAATGCTCAGAATGACCTCTCGCTGTCTGGGTGCAGCGAATTCAATCACGTCAAAACAGCTACAATATGTACATCATTTCTAGTGAGGAAGACAGTTGTGTTCTTAGAGAGCTTTTTGGTTATGGCGCTTGCCTTCAGATGAACGCGGTGTCACTGGGAGGTGAGCTGAGTCTGAGGCCATGTTGATGCTGTGTATATCAGATCAGGCGATACAGGCCTCACATGGGTTTAGGGTGTAATTTGTTTTTCCTTGACATTTTTCTATTAAAATAATGGAGCCATTACTGCTGTAGGAATCCAGGTTGCCCCAGTGCATGCTTCTGTAATCCGATATTTCATTCAAAATGTTCCAGTAATGACACAATGTTTAAAATCCTTTGATTTGATGGGACTCTTCCAACATGGCGGTACACCAAAATCTCAGAGTTTATGTCGGAGAAGAAGTTTTCTCGTGTGAATGTACACTGTTTATTTTTCAAGCTGCAGTTTGATCCTGTAGACATTGTAAAATCTTGAGTCCAATGTGCACCATCTGAGCACAGGGAGTTCTCAGGCCATTGAGTTTAAATGGTTCATTTATCTATGCTTTTATTGAGTCCCTCGGTGGAAATGACTTTTCGTTTTGTGGAAAAGAATACAAACGGAAGAAAGTAATACACTTTTAATAAAAAAGGGACAAAGCCCCTGTTACTGTAATGTATGTTCCTGCTCCTCGTCGACAGGCTTGTTAATGTATTTTGATATTGGGCGCTAATTGGAAGGATAGAATAAAGATAATATGCTTCCAGCTCTACCTAATATGCTGTGGTGTTGACAGAAGTTTATACATCTTATCTGGTCTCAATATCTGCCTCCCATATGGCCCAAAAGCAATATGCTGAGGTGTAATTAAATAAAATGGGGAGATGTGGAGATAGCATGGGGCCCAATGCCGGGGCCCCGCAGACTCAGAGTGAGGGGTGAGGACAGACACGCTGAAACTCAAGGAGTATTAGGACCAGTTCATTCCACCAGGGGCCGCGTGCCTGTCACAGGTTCCCTGTCGCTGACCCGGCCAGCGTCAGTCAGGTGCCATGAAGCGGTCATGAGAGGTTTATTATCAGTTTAAAAAGGCAACAAAATAAAGACATCCCCCTTTTAAAGCCTGGACAAGATCATATTTTACACATTAATTTATAACATGACTACCTATATCAACCGTATTCAAATGGAGCTCGTGCCCTTTGAAACGAGCCTCAAAAAGCAGCCGCAGTATTGATTTGCCACAAAGACTCCATGATATTTCATGTTTAAAGCAGAAATCCTCGCCACACAACTAAGGCAGTCAGATCAATATCATTTTTTGATCAAAAGGGGATTTACTTTTGAAATAGCTAGATTAAACAGATGTTTTATTCTTCATTAGATATACTGCACCTTAAAAAACCTGCAGGGGGTGGTGGGAGAGGAGGGGGAAATACTCCACAAAAGGTCTTTTTTAAGAACGAAAGTTTGACGGGTTGAAAAGTATTTTCAGTTTTGTCAGTGCTATTTTTTCCCTCTCTTCTTTAGTTAATATTCTGTCGCTCTAGGTCCTTTTTTGTTTACCCCAGGTGGGCTTCGACATGAAATGGCTGGGACGGTGGCAGCTTTGAATGCCCCTGGGCATCTTATGGCCATCATGTTGTCAAAGAACCCGGGAGGGGGAATGAGAGTTTTTTTTTAAAAGTGTAAACCACGACACGGGAAAAAAAAGCTTCTGTTCTTTTTGTAGCAGCGTGATTGGTTGATTCATTATTATTATTTCCTGCTTTCCCCTCATATGTTTTTAGTGCTGCCGAGGGTTGGGAGGCGAGACAGGGGTTTGAACATGAAATACAGTCGAGCTTCACGTTTGTCATGTATTTTATTATTTCCCTTCCTCACCTCTCAGTCCTGTGCGCGAGGTCCTTCATTTTTCACATGACTGGTTTTCTTATCATTGTGGGCGCTCTCCGCTGGCCTATGAGTGACTTAAAGGCAATAAAACACACAACATTCTGTAAAACACGGATGGCTCTCTGATCGCAGAGGCCCTGCAATGCTTCTCCTGGAAATTATGATAATAACTCAGTGGCTGTTGGAGTGGGCAGGTCGCTGGTGGGGGACGGGGGGGGCAATGGGATGGGGTTCACCAAGGTCCTCTGAGCAGGGACAGGTCAAGGTGGCCTGTTGGGCCTCGCCACGAATCCCCCTCTGTCATAAACTCTTTCCATCATGCAGGACGCCGCCTGCAGCCAGGTATACAGCCAAACCTCTTTGTCTTGTAGCCACTGGCGATAAAGCAAGGGCTGATGGGAGAGTGGTTGTGTTGGCCCCCCCGGCAGTGGCGAGGTCAGCCGAGGAGCTTATCATAGCCAGCCGAGAAAACGCCTGAGTCAACACAACTCCACTGTTCGCCCTCCGAAGCTCACAAACACACTTGTGTTATGTTCTTCTAAACTATTTGTATTCCTTTTGAGGAGGAAACAAAAGTCAACGAGAGCTCTGTGTGTCTGGATGATTTTTGGTGTCGGGATTGTGGCTAGGGGCGGAGGGGAATGGGTGGATGTAGCCCCACAACACCTCTCAAGTGTGTGAATGAGAAGGAGCGAGGACAGGAAGAGAGCGCGCGCTCCACCACTGAGGTGCTGACAGAGGGGATCGAGGGGCTGAGATTGCACCTGTTCCGGCCCAGCAGCCTCCCAGCAGGGTCTCGCCTGGGTCTCAGCCTTCTCCTGGCATCTGTGATGGGGGCCAGGGCCAGTCCCACCTCCAGCGCTCGCTCCACCTCTTATTTGCTTGTGGAAGAGAGACAAGAAACACTGGAGGCTCCATCTGCTGAGGGCTCTCCTCTGTCTCTGCGGCCCGCCTGGGGAAGGGGGTTGCTGGGCCTCCACGACTCTGCCACAGGGGTCTCACAGTGGTAGACCACAGCGCGGCACATCACACGTCACATGCCAGCTGGCCAGGCTCTTTTCCACTGTAAACAGAGACTAATGACCACTCAACACACCAAACACATAGCCCTCGGTAGAGTGGAGGAGGGGGGAGGCAACGCAGGGGGGAGAGGTTTGGTTTGGATGAAGCAAAGCAGCATCCTGAGGTTGCTACACAGGGTCTGCTGCTGCTCGAGAAGCTGTTTGTGCCCGGAGAGAGAGCTTACCGTCACAGTGGGATGTTGGTAGAGCTACTCTCTGGGTCCACTACATCACAGTCCGCTGGTTTCCTGCATGCGAGCAGCATCACAGGCCTCCCAGTGCTCCGCGAGCCCCCAGGCTCAAGCAGGTCCCCCCCGCTGAGTCTGTAAAGCTCTCATGTTGGATCTCTGTCCTGAGGAACTGTAGCTATGGCACCGGGCCCTGCTGAAAACTATTCCTAATTCATTTGGTGACATCCCCTTAAATTGTCCAAACCTTAGAAACGGTTTATGTGTAATGTGAAAACATTTCGATAATGAACGCCAGGCGTTTTACCTAAATCATTTGACTTTAACTGTGTGTTGGCGGCCTTGAGTTTTGTGCCTACAAATTGAAGGACATCTCTGTGTCTCCAAAGCTCAGTTTTCTGTAGAATTCCCGTCCTTCTATCAAATTACAATTATATTTTTAGCATCATCCAACCAGATAATTTCATATACGTCCTACCCTGATGTCCCCAACACATGCATTTATAGATATACATATATACGGGGATATAAATATATGAAATGCAGGATAGGAGTAATGTGACATTGGGTGTTATTCCCCAGTTAGGCAGGCAGAGGTAGGGAGGTCACGCGGCTACACTGGTCCACTGGAGTGACTTGGCTTCCTCTACAAACTTGCAATAAATATCTGGCCATCATTTATTTTAATTCACTCCTTTCTTGCTCAGATGGAATGGATTCTTAACCTTGTAGGACAAGGACACCCGCATGCTGCCTGCCTTGCCTTAGCTGCTAAATTATTCTTCATTCTTCAGGGGAAATAAAAAAAATAAAAAAAGTAGTCCGGCGTTGCTCAAACTGTCAGCTCCAATGAAAAGCACGTTTGAAAATGTTGTCACTGAACCCCTGGACAAGGAAAAGACAGGGAGTGGGCAGTGAAAGACAAGGGTGAGGGAAGTGGGGGAGAGAGAAAAGGGGGGAAGGGGGGAGTCAGCAGCCTCCAGAGTGATTTATTTGCCAAATCAGGACACAATGAGTCGATTATGAGTCCTCTAATAAGAGAGAGTGTTTGGGGACCCACTAATTGGGCATGATTGAGTTGCAGTCTGGGAGCCGGGCGAAAAGGGAACCTGGTTCGGCGGCTGTCATGCAATCATCAGCTAATCAGAGCTTTGAAATTAAAACTGCGTGTTTAGGGTAGAGGACGGGATAATGGCAGGGACCTGTCTGAGCTCTGAGGCTGCCTGACGAGACGTTTATGGTGTGCTTGTGTTTGTCTATGTATTTGTTTGTGTATGTGTGTTTATAACTACAGTATGTGTGCAGTGGAGAGAGCAGATTTGTGTGTGTGTGTGTGTGTGTGTGTGTGTGTGTGTGTGTGTGTGTGTGTGTGTGTGTGTGTGTGTGTGTGTGTGTGTGTGTGTGTGTGTGTGTGTTGTGGGGCCCTCTCATCTCTGACTGTGGTCTGCGCTGGTCTTGATGAGGACAGTGAAGGAGCTGTAATCAGCCCAGCCCTTGTACGTATATTTGAAGTGTGTGTGTGTGTGTGTGTGTGTGTGTGTGTGTGTGTGTGTGTGTGTGTGTGTGTGTGTGTGTGTGTGTGTGTGTGTGTGTGTGTGTGTGTGTGTGTGTGGTGCTTTATATTTCCAGGTTACAAATCATTTATTTTCTATGACAATTAGAATTTTAAATAATGTGCCTATTTAATACAACTGTAGAAGCAAGTGTAAATATTTGTATATAAATATATTTGTACACTTTTATTTAACATTTAAAAATAATTTAAGGTGACTCAACAACCACTCAACAACCTTTAATTTGGTCTGGTTGGCAGTTTAACATGATTAAAAAGCATCTACTAAATAAAAAGGAAAATAAAAGCTTAGTTTTTATTATACGCACATGTTAATAAAAACACAAAGCACAATTTAATTTAATTTAGCAAGCAGCGTTAAAAAAAAACAAACGAAAGGCTTTATTCTTTACAAAACAGCATTGGGATTAGACTGTGGTGGCACGGTTGTGTTCTCGTGTCGTCACTAGGGGGCAGTGTTTATCTGCAATGCTTCGCGAGAGCAAACAGACAGGACTAATTGATGTCAGGTGCTTTCTCTGAATGTGTGCTGAAAACAGGGATGCAAAGCAGAGCATTACAACAAGACGGCAGTACAATTACAGCCTCTGTGTTACAGGTAAGAAGGAAATATTACTTTTAAAGACTATCTAGATTCGTAACTTTATTGCAGAAATGTTGACTTGCTGATCATTTTTGCTCTAGCATAAAAGCTGCCCTAGTTTGATGCTAAACTGCTACAAAAAATGTTGTTTGAACACTTTTTGATGTTTGAATACAATTGTCTAATTACATTAATAAGCCTGGCCCGTCAGACTGACGACTCCACGTCCACAGAGTGATTGACAGTCATTAAACATTTCCTTTCCATTTTTTTACCCTGACAATGTTAATGTGGTTGCTCAATCACAAAAACCCACAGTGGGCTATACTATACGTTGTTTATATACTGTAGGCCTTTGTTTGTACTGTCAAAATCACTATGAGTATAGCATTTTACCATAGTGAGGTTTCAGTTATGTTAATGTAGCTTTACCGTTTTGGTTTGCAGCAGGGTGTTTAAGAAAAACAAGGTAGGAAAAACTGCACAATATTCTAAAACATTATAGATGTATTTTGTACTGCAATGGATGTTTTATGATTTTATGTCTTTTTTTTTTTTATGTGGCAGAAAAATTAATTGCATGGCGTGTGGCCTTAATGTGCAGGACTGGAATTTGACTGCAGTTCGAGTAAGTGTAATATGTCCAATATTTTATAATTTAAAGATTTTGATAATTATAAAGAAAAATGTGTTACGCTAATCTGAGGTAAAGTAGATGAAGGTATTAAGACCAACTCAATAATTCAGATTCTCAGTAGCAGTATGGAAAATATTTACATTTTTTTATTTATCTCATAATTAAAACATTTTCACATGTTTGATGTTGTCCATGCTGTTATGTTAAAATGAAGGGATCAGTAGACTCCTAAGTAAAGTGACACCTGTGTGATGTGTTTCAATCTTAACAGAATTTTTATGGGGGAATAACTTGTTCACTATTCAATTTCTCTGTCTGAGCTTCCCTTTTTCCTGACTGTCTTCAAATAACCCTCGCAACAAACCAACAAACACAGTATTTCTTTCAATCCTCCTAAGGCCTTGTCTAATTGTAAATGTGCCCTACATCTAAAGAGGCCCTCACTATAAAAATCTGAAGTGGGTTTAGGCATAAATGGGATTAATTCCCAAAGAATGTCCTTTGCTCTTCCTCCCATAATTTCATTTGCAGGGTCCACAGGATGAATAGCCAAGCAGGCAGTGAAGTGGAACTGGAGGACAGGCCTTGCGGGGCCTTGCTACACCGCAGCCTTCAGGTTATGTTACCTTGATAATGTCACAGCTGCAGGAACCGCACCGCCCACCGTACAGGACACAGGAAATCCAATTATCTGTCTCCTAATGTGTGGGAATTTTACGCTCTCATTTCTTAGAATCTGTCTCCAGCTTAGCTCGAGGGCAAACCTACCTGAGAACGATTCCTGGGATTGTTATTCATGTATTTATTTACCAGGAAGAACTAACCTTTCTGCTTAAAAGTTAGAGCGTAGTAGAACCCAAATTTAAAAAATAGTTTCAACTTCACAAAACCATTTGACAAAGATTTAGAAGTGAGAAGTCATGGAATTGATTAAACGTAATTGACCTCCTTTTTGTGCTTTTTTAATTAAAATGTGATGTCAATTCCCTACACACCATAACATGGCTGAACAAACCACAGACAATCACACCGAAAGACAAACAGGAGCAACCCACATTCGTCCTGGAGTCAACCAGGTCTTTGTGATGGCTGTATATGGGGGCATGTCCCCCCACCTACCTGGACCCCCGACTGTTTTTGATTTAATTAAAGGGAAGAGGGTGCATCAATTTGAAGCGCATGGCGGGGAGATGACAGTACACAAATTGAAAGTAAGCATCTCAGTGGAGCAGGGAGGGGGCCGGCCCATCATTAACATAGAAGACAATTCTGTGTGCAATTTAACAAGATTAGAAACATTATCATCTTTCCAGCGCTAGTCATAAAGCTCTGCCATGGAGAGCAGAAAAGAACATCTCAGGAAGGCTCTGTACGTCATGGTATTGAGCTGAATCACATACCTAGTGTTTTTATACTCTGTAAAAATATGTAGCTCATCCCTAAGGGAGGTTTCGTATTTTCTGATACTTTACCCCACACAGCAGTGATTATGTATCGCATAAGTGATTATATATCCAGCCCCCCCCCCCTCCAGCACAGATCCAGTGTTTCAGGCTTACCTTTCGGTCCGTTTCGAAGGAATGTGAATGGGCTCTGAGCTCGAGGAGGAGCGCTATTAATGAACGGTAAAGACAGATGAGTCTCCCTCATGCCAAGCAGGTTGTCTCAATTGGATTACTGAGGCTGAGATTGGGATGGATAGCTGTCTATGTGCCAAGTGGCCATTAGCCCGTCCAATATGCCAATATGACTGTACACAAAAACACGCTCAGGATTCCCCTCAGTGATCTCAACACTCAGACCAGTCAGCAGCTGAGCATTTTCTAAAGCATTAAGTCTGCACGGGGCATACTAATGAGCAATAAACATTTATCAACTGTGATAATATGGCGGTTAAATAGTTGATTTAAGAGCTGTTCTTTAATTCCGAGTGGCACCTGAGCCAGTTTCCCGCACTACTTTTATTGTTCAGGAAAAACTAATATAAGCTTCCTGTACAAGTGATCCGTCAATGGCTGTCACACTGTACATTATGAATGGAAAGCTGCCCATTCCTGGCGTGCATCAGAGCGGGTTGTTGAGGCTGATGTCATGTTCTCCGAGAGGCGATGATGGGCACCGTAGATGTCAGTGGACACCAGGGGCCCCTTCTCCAACCAACTATACAAATGGGCATGAGTGTGAAGAGCTGGGAAATGTTATCAATCACCCGGCGTCCCGGCGGAGGAGCTGCTGGCGTTTGTGTAGAGAGTCCCACTCATACTGATCCATATAAAAGGCTGTGTGATGTATTGGAGCAGATGAGCAGGGGCCGGCTCTGACACATGACTGACAGCTAATTTGACAGCCCCAGGAAAGTGTGCAGGGAAGTTTCAATCTCATCTAATGCTGCTGAAGGAATGAAATTGTGGTGTGAGATTATGTTTTCATGTTATATCCCCTCTAGGACAACACGGGCTGAATGGGATGAATATGATGTGGACGAGAAGGTACCTATGGAGCCAGTGGAGACCTCCTGACCCCCCTCAATCCACTTCAGTCTGGTGAATCAGGTTTCTGAGGGAAAAGAAACAAGGAACTGAACCCGGCTCACAGCCATATATGTGGGTAAACAAAAACATTTTTCTGTCATGCATTATCAATCAGCTGTCTCGTGGGGATCTCCATACAGGTAATCTGTGTCATTCAATCGCCTCACCACAAGACCTGGGTCCTCCTGAAACAGGATAGCCACAAAACAGACATTAATATTAAGTGCAAGAGAGATCAGCTTCGGTTTGGCCTGCTGTCCCTCCTCCTCCTCGTTTGATAAGTGCAGAATATCTGGGTAGGCCGTCTGCATCTTGAAATCAATATCCCGCATACTGCAGTATTACTTTACACTCTTTGTCAGGATATTGCTCACATACCTTTTCCTATGGTCAATTAATAGACGGGACATTAAATGAGCCCCTTGTAAAAATATTTCCACATGCCCCACTCAAAGGTCACAGAGGTCACAGAGCATTTCTTAATTACACAAGAAATGTAAAATTATTTTACCAGAAACTATAAAAGCCCAGGAGACTCAAACCTCCCAATGCCTGCTCCCACAATGATCAATCATTGAGGGCTAATTAGCCATTTTACAGCTATTAAAAAAAGACACTCAGCCCTTTTCATTATGCCCCATCTATTTTCCCACCATTACGGCCTTTTCCTTTTTTCTTTTTCAACTTTTAAAAGTTATTAGAAAACTTCTGCTGCACTGAGGAACAAAGCATGGACTTTCTTCCCATCCGTCCAGTGCCTTTTGCTCTCAGAATGAGGTCAGCAGTTGGCCCGCCAGCGTAGAGTGTCAGCTGCTGTTTTTCCATTGAAACACTCGGGTGTTTAGCTCTCTGACAGCCTGACGTTGGCCTCCTTAGCAGCCCGGTGACCACAGAACCTGATCCCACACGGTCAAGCTGTGTGTGTCTGGCTAGTCTAAACTCACCATCCCTAAACATATCACACAAACATCTTCCTCCTCTCCTTTAACCTCGCTCTTCTCCGTCTCTGCACTTTTCTGCCTGACAGTGACCACATTTGAAGCTCAGCGAATGTTCGTATTGTCTAAGTGATCATTAAAATATATAGAGAGCTGACTTCATCCGGCCCGCTAGGCCACACTGGCATAATTCATAATGATGTGATGACACTGTGAAGCAGTGTCCACGCTGGCCCCTTCTTCCAGGCAAGTGAAATTATATAATTAGGCCAGTAAGAGGTGAACGCTCCAGATTGGATAAGTTATTAAATGTTTGGATGAACCTGAGCTCCATTTCCCTAACTACCGCTGTCTTCCTCCCGCTCCCCCCCCCCCCCACACTCTCTTTCCATTAGCCCATTAGCAGTTATGCGATACGATATGCTGATGGGGCAGTAGACAGAGAAAGTGGGTAAATTAAGTTTGACCACTGGTTGTGCTATGGACTGCTCTTATAAGGAGCCACTGAAGGACACTGCAAGACTAGGAGAAACCCATCACTGAGGGACCCCCCACAGACCCCATGGTACAGTAATGTGAGCTCAGCTTAGTTTGTAAACTTGAAAAATGTCCTTCCGACCTTCATAATGATCCGAGACGGCACGTTATGTTGATCGCAATCTTTAAAAACACATGCAAGTCCCACAGCTCACCGTTTCCGCCCCATGGAGCCGGGGAAAGTGATTGTACTGTACAACAAACGCAGGTCGAACGGGCAGAGGTGTCAAATTTAACCCATCAGATTGCTCAATTTGTCCCCAGTTAAGCTGTAATGGAAGGCAGCGCACTGAGGTTGACAGCGTGCCTACCGCTGGGCCCTTGAGCCTCGGTGTGTGCGCCAATATGTGCGACTGTGTGTGTGTCGCGCTCCACCAGAGGGTCTCACCAAGCATGACTGTGTGTTATTCACACTGACGAGTTCCACTGTTCACTGTCACCTCTCATTGTGAGGGGAAATAAGCCTGTGGAGAGAGCTGCAGCCAGGGAAGGGTGGAGGACAGAGCATAACTCCCACCCCCCACCCCCCCCTTACATCCACCCTTACATCCACAGCCCGGGGACTATTCCAAAGAGAAACAAATATTAGGGCCCCATTCGTTCAAACACGTGACAGACAGAAGCAGATCTTCAGATGCAGCACGTTCAACAGTCTGGTTTTTCTAACACATTCTTCCAGACAGTAGCAGAGGTTTAGCTGTGTGTGTGGCCGAGTTCGTCCAGTACCGGCCCATGCAGCTTTGCTTCCATACTCCATTACCTGGCTTACACAGCCAGGGTCCAGGCTACCGCTCCGCGCCCAGCAGCCATGCCCCCTGCTCCAGAACCGGACCAAGACTGGAGCAGCAGGACTCAGCAGAGTCCAGGTTGACCCAGCAGGCCCGCCGAGAGTGACACTTCCTCTCTGTGTCTCGTCCTGCGGAGAGCCCTGACAGCGGGGGCCGGGTGCTGAGCCGCCTCCCCGTTCATAATCACCAGAACCAACCACCCACAGCAGGAGGGGGGGGCTCAGTTATCTGTGTCACCCCACTGCCCCCTCTCCATCCACCTCCTCCTCCTCCTGCTGCTCTGTCTTTGGCCCTTCTCCAGAGAGACCAAAAAGCCGCTCTCTCTCGACTGCCTGATTGTTTTTGTTCCTGCGAGCAGACAAATAGAGTTTGGCCTCTTACAAAAGAAAATTCCGGAGCTCATCTGATCTCACTGCCCTAAGGAGTGGCCTGGCCTGAAGGGCTAGTGATTGGAAAATTACAGTGCTGCTCAGACCATATTGTCAGGGAGTCTCAGCCAGACTCTTTTTCTCTTTGTGTGGAGGGACATCAGCTGAATGGCCAATCGTGCTCTTTAAATGCATCCATCAGAGCTGTGGAGTGATTGGCTTTTGGCAGAGCTAATTCACATCTGGATCACTTGTTTGGTCATTCTAATTTAGGTAACTTTGTTTAAAATATGAGTGGAAATAGATCAAATATGCTGGTAGGTAGGATGTTCGCAGGGCAGATAGACCTCATTTTTCAAATCTGAATGGATGAATCTCAATTAAAAAGTTAGACCTATATTAATCGAATACATTCTCAATGTTCTGCTCAGCAACATGTGGTGTGAGACAGCAGTCAGAGATTTGGTCTTTGAGGGGAAAATACCTGTTGCGGCTCCTGGCTGATGTTCAAGACGCCCATTCCTTCTACACAAGTGGCTCTCTCAGAAGTGATTACAATTGGTGGGCAAAGGAGGAGTAAAACAAGGGTCTTGTCAGCACAGACCCTCCAGATTTGAGGTCTGATTGCGTGTATTTGTGTGTGTGTGTGTCAGTGGGGGAGAGAGAGAGAGACAGCGTACAAGAGTCTACTGTTGCCTCATCCAAGCCATCATCTCCTGACGAGCAACGGCTGGAGCCATCCTCATCCTTTTGTTTTTTCCCCCCTCTCTTTTATCCATCCTCCCCTCTCCCCCTTTCCTTCTTCTCCTCACCCTCTTCCCTATCTCTGCTTCTCTTCCACCCCTTGGCCCTGGCCCTCTGCCTGCTCTTTCGCTCACCCCCCATGTTCGCAAATCACTTCTTCCCGTGTCAGCAGGTAAATTGTTTTGTCCTCCCATTCCCTGCTTTCATTACCTTGTGTAAATTAAGCGATATGTCGTCCACCGGTGCGCGCCAGAGCACTCACTGCGCCAACGCCAAAATCATGAGATTTGGCATAATAAATGAAGACAAACTGGCAGTAGCAGTGCTCCTCTCCGCGCGGGCTCGCCTTCATTATTCGCTTAACTTGCCGGAGAAAATGACTTAACCCTGACCTGTGTATTTCGTCCCATATTCACTCCAGATAAAAGCCTTTTTACAGCGCACAACAATTTATATTCCAGCAAAGAGGCTGCTTTTCTCTGTCAGTTTTCCAATCTCAGCTCCTGAACACACGTCATTAAACTTGTCTTGCCTTCCTGTATTTGTCCATCAGTCCTTCTTTTTACATAAAATCTGGCAGCATTATTCTGGGATTTGATGGCACCCACTCATTTTTCCCCCTTGGTATGTTTGATTGGAAGAAATATAGCCTGGCTGGGGCTATCTCCTCTCTTCTGTGGAATCATGCACTTGATGAAATAGTGTTCCCCCTGCAAGAATAATAAAAACAGACTAGGCATTACAGGGGGCTCTCAATCTGCCAGCTGGGCTGAGCTGAGCGAAAAACCCACCCTGCTCCTGACAGATTTTTATAGTTTTCCCAGCAGATAAATGGAAACGGGTGACCAGGCTGGGTAAGGCTGGACAATAGCATGAGGCGGGGTGTGAAAGGGTCGACCACAAGAGACCTCCTTTCCTGCTGTTCTCAGAGAAATTGGGGCATATAATAAAACACAGATCAAACAAAAAAAAGCATCAAATATAGTAGTGTTACACCTTTGCCTCCTCATATCGTGGTAGTGGAAGAGAGTTAAAGTCCTGCGTCACACTGTGGTCTAGCTCCATTTAGGACGAACTGTACGAGATGAAAAGGGTGAGTGCAACTGTCCTCAGATAGGTGTTCACTTTCCAATTTAGAAGTGTCAGCTATAATATCATGCTCACTTTAATGTAAAAGGTCAATGACACTTTGCATAAGCTCTTTCTTTCACTGTCACTGGAGCAGATCCCGTACTTAGTTACAGTCGTTAGTTACTTAGTTTGGTTCTTTGGTTTAGCATGAGAGGGAAGCTGTTTTGGCTTGTTTTAAAGATGTTGCTTGAATTGCTTGAAACTACTTATGTAAAGTTTATTAACGGCATATACAGTAGCACTAGGGCTACAATGAAAGATTCTGTTTATAATCAGTTATTCTATCAATTTTCTTGATTAGTTGATAGTTGCTTTATTTTTTTAAAACCTACAATTTCTTAGTGCCTAAGGAGATGTTTTGAGAATGCCGTCCAATGGTCCCAAACCCAAAGACATTCAGTTTACTATTATATAAAACAGAAGAACGCCGTAGATCCTCACATTGGAGAAGCTAAAACCTGTGAATTGGCATTTCTGCTTGAAAAATTATTTAAAGGATAAATGAGTTAAAACACTTTAATGGAACACAAGAAAGATGTCAAGATGTACCAACATCAAATATTGGGAAGTCAAATCAAATTGTTGTTGTGTTCTGCCAAAATTCCAAATCAAAATTATACCTTCTCCTACATCAGACATTTAAAAATAAATATATTTTATCTTCAACGTTATATTTTTGAGTTTCATGTGAGAATGTAAATTCTCCTCAAAACAGACAATTACAAAACCATTTTTATTAAAAAAAAATCCAAGGTTCACCTCACAGAATAAAGACATTGACATTTTTCCATAATGCAATCCTTTATGGACGTTTAAGAATGACCTAAGAATTAGTTAAGGGGCTTTCAAACTAATACATAAATGCCTTTTCTACATCTGATTTAAATCCAAGCTCCTTTAAGCAGAACAAAGTAATACATACAGGTACAATACATTTAGGTTTTAGCCTAAAGCTATTGGTAATTTAGCTGCCATAAACTACTAATTTTTTTTCTTCTTCTACTTCCACTTTTTGGTCATTAACACATTTAAATGGTGAAAACACTAAGCCTGATACTTGTGAATCCAAATGTAGGCAGCATTTCTATTAAATAAATAAGGAGAAGGAGAGTGCTGGGTTTAAATGGAGGTTGAACAGTTCCACTGTGGATTGTACCTTAAGATTGTGCCTTCTGGGAAGATAATCAGCCATAAATGGTGCTCGTTTCCACCTAACAGGCTCTGATTAATCAGCCAAACTGCGCAGGCTAATCAATCTACCTCTAGTGCCTTCTACGCCGAGCCTGGAGAGCTTTGTGTAGTCTGCATCCTCCTCCTCCTCCTGCTCTGTTCAGCAGTAGCCAGCATCAGGAGAACAATACATTTAGGGACTAACACAAAATAGACTATAATCATTTGAAGTTGTGGTGAGACGTTTAAGGATGCTATCTCTAGGCCTTGAATACTGCTTCTGTGTCTGGGTTAAATGAGTGCTTATTGATGTTTCTTCATGATTGATGCTCAGATTTGAGCCATGACAGACCTCCAAAAGCATAAAGAAAACATTTATTTATAACCCTTAGTTTCATGAAACCAATAGACTAGTTATTTTGTATTGCCAGATACTCTTTTTTGCAAGAACATCTTCCTTAATTGTGTCTTTATAAAGTAGAATTACTCTTTGTTTGTTTTCCGTCTGACTTTCACTGTGGTTGTGTGACTGCATGCATCTTGTCTGGAAATACTTGTCCTGTTTATTTGATATGAAAATGAACGCTGACATTTTTCAGTATTTTCACTCATTAGCAAACCCCAACATTACATAGTTCTTGTTGTTTTAGCAAGTGAGCTGTCCGAGTGTCGGCCATCAGCCATCCAAACCTGCACCCCATTAAACAGTCTCCTTATTAGACTTGCAGTAATGTGTCTCTTTGCACATGATTTTCGCCTGGACTCCAGGAGCAAGATTAGGTTTTCAGGATTCAGGTTCAGAAATAGGCTCAGTCAGATTATTTACACACAACCCCCTGGGAGGCGTTTTTCCCCTGAACTGTTTGTTGTTTACACAGACGTGCCGTGCAGATATCAAAAGAGCAGATAAAGTATCTACTAAACCGGGCTCAGCTTCCACCCGTCACCTTTTAAATTGACACGTCAAACGCACCTTTGTGGTTCACGCTGACACGGCCCCCCATGGCATCTAAAACAATAATCATGAGGGTCTCCAGGTACGCAGAACAACACTCAAACCCCTACTTTCTCTTACATTTGCTTGAAAACAACAACAAAATGCTCCTGAGGATTATCGGCTTCAGATAATTTTGTGAATAGCTCATTTTAACTGGGGGGGAAAAACTGGAGCTTTTGTATCCTAATGAGAGACCTCAGGGTTTGCTTTGTTGACAGTCAGCAGGTATGACGGTTTAAATGGTAATGATGAAACTAGGATACACTAACAATGGTTAGAAATTGTTTATTGATCCAAACGGTAGCCAATATTTAGTTGTGGAAAGTAACAGTGTGCATTTAGTCAAGCTTACATTAGCTGCTATTTTGAGCAGTTTGTACTTCTACTTCATTACATTTCTGTGCAATGAATTATAGTATCTGTTTTCTAGTAACTATTTACTGAAAATATGAAACATAAACGCATCAAATAAAAGCAATCCAATTATGAGATAGTGTTCAGACACTCTGATGAATTTCTGCTTTTATACTGAATTGATTACTAAATCATTGTCAATAAAAGCCCTGACAAAGATAATTTCAAATGCAAAGCTTCAGTAGTTTGAAATTGGCAGCATTAGTGCAGGAGCTCAAAGGACGGGGAAAGAATGATACAAACTCAGAAAAAAAAGCTTGAGAATCCAACTCATTTTTTACTCTATGAAACTTTTACAAGGTCGTTTGGAGAGTCGTGTTAACACAATACCTGAATACAAATTTGTTTCCTTGTTCTACAAGTCACGGAGCCATGAGTCTTTAAGCGATCATTATTACCATACAAATAGACAGATCTATTTAACAACCCGCTTTTTATCGCATAACACTTATTCTTTAGTGTTGCTCCCTGAAAGGCACTGAAATGCGTCTTCCCCCTTTTTTTTTTTCACAGGGAAATCGTCTCCGGGTTGATAAAGGCTCAGAGCAATAGAAGAAGCAAGGCTGACATCTTCTTAAGAGATGATAGGAGAGCCAAATCAAATAGGATGGAGCAGTCACTCTTTTCACAGATAGGTAGCTCATTTCTGGTGGCTGAGAGTTTGCATCCCTAGTGGCGCTCTGCCTGGGAAAGATAGCTCACTCGGACTCCATTCATTATTTCTTTCCCTGCCTCCTCTTTTCACGTCCTAGCCACTTCTTCTTCTTGCTTTAATGAGTTGCCTATTTTTCTAAAGTGTTGATGGGGATCTTGGAATTTAGATTTGGAGACAAAATGTTTAATCACAGGCGTTTTTCATTTGTGGAGAAGAGGCAAAAATCAATTATTTCTATTAGACAATGCTGATTGGAAATGAATGGAAGTAGTAGCATTTTGAAACAAAGGCTCCATGGTGGCAAAGATAAGTGTCTGTCTTGCCCCCCAGAGGTACTATATGTGGTTTGGCTTAACAAGCAGTTTGCAAACATTTGCCATTGCATCCATGCAAAGGGTTTCCCATGCCAATACAAACACAGGCAAATCATTCATGATAAGAGTTCTCATTAGTCTTCAATTGTAGAAAACAGTAAATAATGTAATATCATCGCGAGGAGGCAATGTCAAGTTACAAATCTTGCCGATTTAATGATTTTTTGTAATCTGCGATGGTATCCAGATGTCCTTTTAATAAATATCATTTAAACTTGAATATTATTTACTTTTTGGACCATGTAATCAGTTTTTCTATGCAATATAACTCCCCAGTAAGTTACAGGAACTTTTTCCATGTACTATTTACAGCCAGACTTTAATCAATCAAGTGCAAGCTCCATATTATATTCAGCCTTGCACTTCCTGAAGAGCACTTTGCTATCATATCCCTCACATTCTTTGCAAATCCCTTTGAAAATTATTTATAAAAATTAACTTCTCTTGCAGAGGGCTCATTGAACAGAAGAATTACATGAAAGATAAAACACTTTATCGCCAGTGAAAGACTAGACAATGTACGTTGAGAAATTGGGAAGATGGCAGAAACAATGAATATTAAGTGCCTAAGAATCTAAAGCTGCTGACTAAATTGAAACTGTATATCCTGAGGGGGCAAGGTTTCCAAATTGCTAATTACTGCTTCTGAAAGGGGGCTGTTTCTGATATGTTTGCTTGTGAAAGGCTGCCGCTTAATGAAGCAGTGGCTCAAGTTTTATTTTAATATTCCCTCTCTCAGCTTTCAGTGCTCTCTCTGGACTTTCCTCCCAGGCCAGAACAATGGCGGGCCCAGGAGCCCAGCTTCCCCACAGGCCCGGCGAGAGGGGCCGGGGGCTGGGTACTGAGGGAGCCGCTCAGCATGCTGAAATATGGAGGCGACAGATAAGGTGGCAGCGGCACAGAGAGGCCCTCTCCCATGGGCCCAAGGGGAAATTTGCAGTTATTAAGAGGAAGATGAGAGAGATTAAATGGCTTTTGTACTCATTTTCACAGACTTTTATTTTTTTATTATTTGGGCTGCCTTCATATGAGAGATGAAAGAAGTGGTAAATGACTTCCTTTTTCTTTCTGCTTCATTCAGCAACACACAGGCATTTAGAGACAATTCTTCATTACTGAGAGTTGTCACACATCATAAAATGCATATTAGTGCACTTTTGTTTTAAAATGTGCAGAAGTAATACAATGAATGTAATCTACAACTTATCACACATGTAACATGGTTTCGGATTTTGTTTGAAGAAATGTACAAAATGTTTAATATAGATTAATTGAGATGGTTTAAATTTCACTCAATTGAATGGCAATTTGTAAGGAGAATGGTTAACGAACTGCATTTAATTAATGCTCTTATAACGGTACAAGCTTCTTTACAATGAGCCTCTCATTCAAACAAACTGCAGTCGAGGTACTGTCTGGGCTAACCTTTAAGAGAAATTGTCGTTCAGTGTTTTGCTCAAACACGAAATGTTTTGACATTTTGGCAGCAAGTGATTGAACTGTGATAATGTGCAACTCCCTCTTCCCTGCTTTGTGTTTCTGTGAGATGTATAATGTGGTGCACTGCATTGTATGTAAGTGCTTCACCTGGCAACTCAGATTTTGAAAATCACTGTTGAGGTTACTCAACACCCCCACAACACAGCGATAACAGAAACTGGATATATTTTACAGGGTAGGATTAAAGTAAGTAAAAAGTACGAGAAAGGCCTTTGAAACAGTAAACATTTCTCCTGAAGGCTCTTTCTGTTGTTGAAACAGTTTTATTGATACATATAGTTATTTTAGTCCTACTTTTAATTTGTGTAGATTTTTTACAGATGAATTATCTTTTAAAGAAATTGTTTATTTTAATACATTTTAGACTTTATTTGAGAGATGATGTATTTGTTTTTCGCCTAGGAGCCCAGGGAATATAAATAAACTACAACATAGGATCAAAAATAATTCTCTTTGATATCAGTATCACATAAACATTATAGGAAAACTGCAATAAAAAAAAGGAGATTTTGAATATCAGCCTGTTATAGGAGCAGTGGCGGTTCTAGATCAATTTGACTGGGGGGGGCTAGGCTGGGGCCAATTATTTTCTGAGGGGGGCACAATAAATGCAGGACGACAAAGACAGTATGAAGTAATTGCGCATAAGAAACAGCGGCGGCGCCAGAGATTTTCTTTCGGGGGTGCTGTGGGGTAGCTTGACGTTTCATAGAGGGTGCTCAAACATGTAGGGTTTCCCATTAAGGTACCGGGCTACAGTGAAATGCTCTACTGCAACACTGTCACGATTATCATGTTATGTCACGTTTATAGTTTTGGGTGTTTTTGCTGCTTTCCCTTTCATGTTTTCCTCTGGGTTATTGTCTGGTCCTTTTCCCTGTGTTTTTCCTCTTGTCATTAGTTTCCCTGGTGTGTCTAATTGTCTGATTATGTTCACCTGGACCCCTGTGTTTCCTCCTCCCTCCTCACCTGTGTCTTGTTGTGTGATTAGTCTTGTGTGTTTTCTGTCTGTCTTTTTCGGTTCGTCTTGTGCCATGACTAGTTCTGCTGTGAGTGTTCTGTTTTGTCATTGTTTATATCATAGCCTTGAAATAAAGGATTTTTTTCAGTTTATATCTGCATTTGGGTCCTGCTTCCTTCACAAACCGTGACAGAACGAACCGACCAAAATATAGACCCAGCGGATATGGAAGATTTTGACTTAGATCTGTTCGATCTAGACTTTTCCCTTCAATTGTTTCATGCCGAGTGGAAAGGAACTTCCTCTAGAAAAGACAAAGAGGCTATTCTCGAGAGAGCACGAATGGAGGTGGCCGAAATGCCTTGGTTGAGAAGTCGTTGCCGGATTGGTTACAGCTGTTCACAAGTTGTCCTGAGGATTGGTCCAACGCTTGTAACCCTTTCCTCGGATCCGACTACTGTCCTCTTGGAGGTCCACGGAGTCTCCAAAGAGCCTCTAGGAGACGCAGGGCCAGGATTCCAGCCCGTGCTCCAACAGCCATGATCCCGGTGTGGGATTCCCGGCCTGCTAGCCCCAGGCATGCTAGCTCCCAGTCTCCCAATTCCCAACCTGGCACCATACCCCAAAGGTGGGATCCGTCTGAAGTCAACCCATGCTTCTGCCCCAGTTCCTGCTCCTGTATGATGGAACTCGTCTGGCTTATGGAGGTCCACGGAGTATTCAGGTGGCTGCGAAGAGAGGGAGTCGCAAGGCCAGGCTAGCAGCCCGAGCCCCCGCAGCCATGGTTCCAGCTACAGAACCGGCCCACACAGCCATGGCTCCAGCCCCAGTACAGGCCCCAGCAGCCATGGCTCCATGCTCCAGTACCGGCCCACGCAGCTTTGCTTCCATACTCCATTACCTGGCTTACACAGCCAGGGTCCAGGCTTCCGCTCCGCGCCCAGCAGCCATGTTTCCGGCTCCAGAACCGGACCTTACAGCCATGTTTCCGGCTCCAGAACCGGACCTTACAGCCATGTTTCCGGCTCCAGAACCAGCCCATGCAGCCATGGTCCCTGCTCCAGAGCTGGCCCATACAGCCATGGTTCCGGCCCCAGTTCCAGCCATGGTTCCAGCTCAAGTACCGGCCCCAGCAGTCATGGCACACGACGAACTGACAAAGACAGACAGAAAACCCAGAACTTAAATACACACAAGACTAANGGGTCCTGCTTCCTTCACAATCCGTAACAAACAACAAACAGTCGCGGTGAAACTCGAGTGATTAGAGCGAAGCGAATATTCGCATCGCGTCCGGTGTGAAGCTGTGAACGCAGCATTACAACGACCCCTGACAGATCTCGCGATAATTTGTATAAATATAGATACATTTTCATAACAAAACAATGGGGTTGCTAAGCCGTTGCTAGGCCAATTGTTGGAGTTGCTATAGCAACCCTGTGTTGAATGCAGTATAACAGCCACATGTTTAAAGTAGGGCCGTGACTTTAACGCGTTAATTAAGATTAATTAATTACACAAAAATTAACGCGTTAAAAAAATTAACGC
>NW_011339306.1:183298-187832 GCF_000735185.1 Notothenia coriiceps | reverse complement strand
AGAGGGGACTCGAGAGGGGACTCGAGAGGGAACTCGAGAGGTGACTTGAGAGAGAACTCGAGAGGAGACTTGAGAGGGGACTGGAGAAGAGACTTGATAGGGAACTTGAGAGGGAACTTGAGAAGTGTCTTGAAAGGGGACTCGAGAGGGGACTCGAGAGGTAAGTCGAGAGAAGACTTGAGAGGGAACTCGAGAGGTGACTTGAGAGGGAACTCGAGAGGAGACTCGAGAGGGGACTTGAGAGGGGACTCGAGAGGGGACTTGAGAAGTGTCTTGAAAGGGGACTCGAGAGGAGACTTGATAGGGAACTCGAGAGGTAACTTGAGAGGGAACTCGAGAGGGGACTTGAGATGGGTCTTGAGAAGGAACATGTGTCGGTCGGTACGCCGACAGGACTCGGGGAGCTGGTGTCGGCTGAACAGCCAACAGGACACGAGGAGCTGGAGTCGGCTGGTACGCCGACAGGACTCGGGGAGCTGGCGTCGGCTGAACAGCCAACAGGAGACGAGGTACTGGAGTCGGCCGGTACGCCGACAGGACACGGGGGGCTGGCGTCGGCTGAACAGCCAACAGGTGACGAGGAGCCGGAGTCGGCACCATGACTGCTGGGGCCGGTACTTGAGCCGGAACCATGGCTGTATGGGCCAGCTCTGGAGCAGGGACCATGGCTGCATGGGCCGGTTCTGGAGCCGGAAACATGGTTGTAAGATCCAGTTCTGGAGCTGGAAACATGGCTGTAAGGTCCGGTTCTGGAGCCGGAAACATGGCTGTAAAGTCCGGTTCTGGAGCCGGAAACATGGCTGTAAGGTCCGGTTCTGGAGCAGGGGGCACGGCTGCTGGGGCCGGCACTGGAGCCGGAACCATGGCTGCTGGGCGCGGAGCGGAAGCCTGGACCCTGGCTGTGTAAGCCAGGTAATGGAGTATGGAAGCAAAGCTGCGTGGGCCGGTACTGGAGCATGGAGCCATGGCTGCTGGGGCNCCTTTATTAGTATATAAGTGCTCTGTTAGCAGTTCTTTGTTAGTAATTCTTTTCCGGCGCAGACTGAAAACTCATCTCTTTCGATTCCACTTCGAGCGATAGAATTACTAACAAAGAACTGCTAACAGAGCACTTATATACTAATAAAGGACTGGCTTATCTATAGCCAGTTGAGTAGCACTTGAAATGTTTTAGCTCTATGAAACCTGATGTACTTATATGATTCTGTTTTCTTCAAGGTTGTATCTTCCTGGTTGAATGTACTTATTGTAAGTCGCTTTGGATAAAAGCGTCAGCTAAATGCAATGTAATGTAATGTAATGTAAATACATGTAGTGGAGTAAAAGTAAACCATTTACAGTACCTCTGAGCAGCAGTGGAGTGGCAACACAAAGTAGCAAACAATGGAATTACTCAAGTAAAGTACAAGTATCTCAAAATTGTACAAATTACAGTACAGTACTTTAGAACATCTACTTTCAACCACTGCTCATTTTATATCTAATAAATGTTTGTTAAAGCAGTTAAGTGACTTTGTGTAGCCTTCAGGTTGACCAAACCCCTCCCTCAGTGACTTTATACCTCAGCTAGTCCCACTGGTGAGTGTGTGATGCACAGTGAGAGTTCATGAGCTGATTATAGAGAAAACAGTATAATTGTAGGTACTGAATATGCTATATCAGTCACTGGGAGTTCTTTCCTGTTTCAGCCGACTGCTCTGCTGCTTCTGCTTCACACTTCCTCTCAGAGACCCCATTAACTGCTCTCTATGTTCCTGCGACTGCTACACATGACGGGCAACACTGTGACCAAAAGTCCTGAGTGATAATAAAGTTGAATTTATCCTTAACAGTGTGTCAGTGTGTAGTCTGTGGACTGCCTCAAATCCTCAATGTGGATTCATCCTCTGCTTCCTCTGAGTCTTTAAAAGAAAATCAAACTATATAATATGAGATGTTATAGTATTTTGGAGCTGAGGGAAAGACTAACATGTTAGTTTTTATCTTTTTATAAGATTTGAGGACGAAACCAGAATAACAACTGCACCCTAAGAACTGATGCTCTATTTCAGTCACCAGGAATATGCTACACCCGTCTCAATGGACAGCTTTTTTTATTTTATTCATGTCAACATTTGGTTTAGAGGCCTTTAAAACAGATGGAGCATTATAGACATATTTACATCTTACAATGACAACTGTAAATTAACTGAGCTTTAACCTGGGAAATTAGCTACATAAGGAATACAGCCCTACTTCTAGAATAGTCCACATGCAGCACTTCCACTGCATGTAACAGTGAGTGCAACAGTGACCCAGCTGGACATTTTTGGTTCTAAAAACATTCTGAGAAGGGACATTCTCTAAAAACATTCTTAAAATGCTCGGTAATAACCTTTTTTAAATGTAGATTTGTTTATGTTGGGAGAGAGAGGCACACAGTAGAAACAAACACATACAAACACTAACAGGGGTTTCAGGGACGGGCAGTGACAGTCGGACCGTTCTTCTATATGTCTGTTGGTCTCAAATCTAAAGGGTGCAATAACGATTTTGATCCACTATGCATAAACAGCGGACACTGTTTATACGCAGCCCTCACAAACCACACACGGCCAGATAGCTTATCTAACAGTTANAAACCAATGGTTGTAGAGACAGAGTTTGGTTTGTTCTAAGGAAGATGAAATCAGAGGCTAGATGTGAATTCAATCAGTGGGAATTAAACAGATAATTAAGTTATAATAATACTTATCATTAAATTAGACTTAATGATAAATTGCTACAACACTTATAGCAGTGTGCAGACACATACAGTAGGTACACAACCCTGACCCAAGCTCTTTATCCCTCTGCAATATAGAGCACCTGAAGTTTTCCTCGGTGTGATAGATGGATGGCAGAATATCCCTGAGGGAGCGGTGATTAAACAGGAAGTAGAGAGAGTCACTGAGCAGACCAGGAGCCGGCTGACCCCTCCTTCTCGGCCGCTCACTGATCTGCTGCTACAAAGACGAGAGGAGAGGAGGGACAGAATGAAAGGGAGCCATAGATTATCAATAAAGTCAATGCAGCATTGTGTTACACATGCCCTCTGACCTAAGCAGGCTCTGATATCTTTATTGTGACAGGGCTATTGGAGCAGACAGTCATCATGTATCTGTATTCCACAATTAGATTTTTTTTCATTCAACAATGTTCTGATGGCAGTGATTGAGAATTATTAACCAGTTTACCACTGAACCATATCACACAATGATCATCTGATATTTTCCTCAGGGGGCAATCTATACATGCTTTCCCCACACATAGGGATTTATGAACTACACAATAGATAAATGCATGTAGATTTGAGTTTTTAAGTAATTGATTTCTAACATAGTTCAAGTGATGTCTCATTTATATGAAATTGTCACATTAGTATGCAAATTATTTAAAAAATGATCTCACAGTCACTTTATCAAAGCATTATCTCTTCATACCTAATTAGAATTCCAGTCACAGTCAATGAAAAGCTTGTTTCAATATATACCATATCACCAACGCTTCTATACAGTAATGCCACTGAGCTGAAATCCGTCTTAGACCTGCTACTTTAATTCATCTCCAGCATTTCATGTTTAATTTTTAGCCTTGGCTACCCAAAGGCACTTTAACCCTTTCTGCTGTCTCATTTTAATCGGATGCTTTTTTGTTAAATGTTTAACTTAAATTGGTAGCCTCATANGAGCGCATTGAGACAATGAATAGGACGTATAAAAACTAATGTATGCATGCCAATATTCACTCACAGTGGGCCTACATACCTTAGTGTGATTATAAGTGCATGTGAGTGAATATTGGCATGCATACATTAGTTTTTATACGTCCTATTCATTGTCTCAATGCGCTCATACATCTTAAGAAAGTTATCACCAAAAATTTTAATAATGTTTTAAGAAAACGTTATCCTACCTTTCAGAAGAACATTCTGGGAACCAGGGGCGGACTGGCCATTGGGAATACTGGGAGTTTTCCCGGTGGGCCGGTGCTGTGTGTGGGCCGGAGGGCCAAAAAAAAAACTTTTTTTTTTTCTTTCTTTGCCTAAATCCTACCGGCCCACATTTGTAAGTGTTCCGGCCACTCCCTTTTTCTTTTTGGTTTTCTTACCTAAATCCTACCGGCCCACATTTGTAAGTGTTCCGGCCATTCCCTGGAGGGGTGGGCTGGGCCGTTTTGATAGGCTACCTATGGTCTATCTATCAGATAGTTTCACTTTCACACATCAGGCCCCTAGCAGCTGTCACTGCGCAGTGAACGATCAGGAGTGAGTGACTGAGAGACCTAGCTGGCAGTTGCTTAAAGATGGATAAACAAGCTCCAAAGCGTAAAGGCGTTTTTGTATAGTTTGTTTATACAGTATTGTAGCGAGCCCTGGGTTCAGAGGGAGGGGCTTGCATAGGGGAGGGGGGGTGGGGGTTGGCAGGGAAACAGGGTTCAGGGGGAGTGGCTGTACGGCTGTACCCGTAGGATAGAAAAGGGGGAAGTGACATCTGACTCAGAGGTCGCGCGGCTG
>NW_011339306.1:175138-183253 GCF_000735185.1 Notothenia coriiceps | reverse complement strand
AGGGAAGTTTTTGCATAAGAAAGAATATTATTGTTGGAAACCGAAGTATATCAAAGAACTTGGGAATGAAAATAAGAGAATAAAAATACTGCATATTCTAGTATATGTTCTAAACGGACAATGGGTGACCAAACCTCTTTTTCGAAGATAAGCAATCGTAGCGATCGATTGGTCTACATGATTGTTGTTTCAATAAATGCATCTGTCTACTTGTCTCGCGGGACGGATGTTGATTTGTCGGTGGTTTTTGACGGCCGTACCATGTCGAGGATAGACTTCACGTCTCGTATGCAAAGACCGAGAGGGCGGCTGAGGTGGGGCAGTCTGCTCTGTACAGATGGTGCAAACCTCGGAACCGACCCAAACAAGCAAACCAAGTCTTCCTGGGACTGGAACGGTCTTTTTGTCCAGGCGTGAGCGGAACAAATTAAATAACACAGAGTCAAGAATTTACAAAAAGAAAAAACGACGCAAATATAATGGAGCTCCGCATTGTAACAAGAGCGCCGGCGGTATGGGCCCCCGGTCCCAAAGGGGTCGTCTAGAGTCAATCTCGCACTTTGACATTGACTCATCGACTACTCTTTCATCGACAGAACTTTATGTTTATGGTCATTGACATCGGATACGTATGCAAAAGAATAGTATCGCCGGCGATCCCCCGCGTCGAGGGGAATCCATCGGATCGTGGGGGATTTGTGGGGGTTATTTAACACAGAAAAAGGCAAAAAACACCCACTTTAAAGTAATTACGCTGGAATAACTTAAGCATTTATTATACGAGAGATGTTCAGCCGGATGAAGACCCCAAGAGACACAGTAAGTGAGACGTACACACACAACCGTCTCGGTTTACAACAGGATTAGGGTTTGGGGGGGGGAAATGTGGAAGAGGGGAGGCAACGCGCAAAGCGCGACCTCCGCAACGGTGGTGTAAATAAATCAGGACAAGGTTTGGTGCAGCAAACCTGCCACAAAAACCATCCCCCCCAACCGATAAGATTCGGGAGTTCCTAGGGACAGACAAAAAAGGGTTTGGATGGCCGGATGTCGGGAATGGGAGCAAACGCGTCAAGGTGTGCCTCCAGGCGGCTAACATTCACCGCCCGACAAGGTTTGGTTGCTTCACCTCTCGCCAACACCTCCACCCCTCCACCCGATAAGTTCGGAGTTGCCCCACAGACGCGCACACAAATAAAAAAAAAACAAGACATTGAACCTCTGCGCCCCAGAGATGGACTGGCGCTCAGGCGACACCGACAGACGCAAGTCCTTGTTCGACTAAATCGTTCCTCGACAGGTCGTTTGTAAGGGGACTACTTTGAATGCTACAAGCAATTGTTAAGGACTAATTTTAGTAATGCAAAGTTAATCCTAGCTATGCACACACGAATTCGACATCTTTTTCATTTGAACCACGATAAATATAATTTTCACCACACAAATAAATGTCTGACAACGGTTTTTCGATTCTCACCTCCAGCAATACGGACACCGGACAGCACGCCCCCCGAAATCATTTCGTAGCCACAACTTTTGATTTTCTCAAAATTTCTTTTCTATTGTGACCATACTTATACAAGCTCAAAACCGATAACCCGAATAATTTCATGCTAAAAACCAGTTTCTCTAACGACGTAAACTTTAGCCAACCAGCACCATGCTATGCTCCAAAAATGCCGTAAAAAAAAAAAAAGAGAACAAAAAACAGACCGGCCTCTCCGTCCCCTCAAGACGGGTTTCGCGGCGCATGACCCCGAATGAGGGAGGTCACGACTGTCCTACCCCCTCGGAGTCACACGCGGAGGTGCAGCCCTCAAAGCTGAAGCGAGGCAGCTGCCCCTCCCTCTCACCACCATCCCCAATCCCGCCACGGCCGTACCGCAAACCCCAACCGGACATACCACACACGTCACGCACGTCGCTACTTCCTCGCGCGGTGCCGCCATGGCCTCTAGCACCACCAATCGTAGAACCCTCCCGGATCAACATTCCTAGAAAGTTGTTGTTCCCACCCTCCCCCTCTTGAGCAGCCCGCCCAGTTTGACTCCCGGGAGAGGAAGCCGAATTTCGCTAGGCAACGCAGGAGTGACGCAGCAAAGGGTTCGCATATCGAGGGAGTTTGGTTCCTTCGCACCTCCTCCTCTTTTCCTTTGGTGTTCTTCGTCTTTTCAAAATGCTCGGTTACCCTGCAACAAAGCCGGAGGTCTCGCAGTGCACTTCGCTGCTCAGGCAAACCGACTACTGCCCGATCTGTAAGGACGTAGCAGATGCGTCGGTCGGAGACAGGGGGAATAAAGGTGGTGTGGGGGCGGAGAAACCCCATTTAGTACAAAATGACTGTTGTTTCTCTAAACGGATAGTCAAACGTCGCCTCACATGAATCCCGATGATGCTTCGGCTCCTAAAAGCGCAGATCGGCCGGAATGACAGTCCGCTTTTGAGCCCAAAGGCCCCAAGAGCAAACAAACAACACACCAAAAAAAACAACAGACACCCACGCCGCCCAGATGCTTCCGGACAAGAAAAAAATCGCCCTGACACCAGACCCGATTAGTAGAGGTAAGAGAATACGCCGACACGGCCGATTGGACGGGCTCGTCGATCACCAACAGTCCCGATCATTTGGCTCGACGTTCGTGACTGGCACGCTGGTTAGCTCCTCGAGTCCCAACACTAGGCTCAAGACAATTTGGCTTAGTTCGTAATAATGTCCTCTTCCTATTATAGTCTTTATACGGCAACGTCCTCCGTGCCGGCGGTTTTTTTGAGTCGTCTGACAACGCTTGCGCACCATACCCACTGGCTCAATTATCTTGTATAGTGTGGGTACCTAAATGTTGAAAGAAAAAGTCAATCTGTTTAAAGTTCTGTTTCATATGGGTGTTGAGAGATGTATCCATAGATTTAGTCCCTAACTTTACTCTCAAAGTGCACCAGATTGATGCATTTAACTTCAACATTTAAAAAAAAATCTTCCCCGGGGAGCATGCCCCCCGCACCCCCCTAGAGGAGGGTAGGTCCCCCCCCCTACTTAAATCATGTTCACATGGATAGGAAACTAAATATTCGCACATATCTTGTGTCCATATATTTCTGTTTTGGTGGTCATGCCACAACCGTGCATGCATGCGCGAGTCATGGTAAGAAGTAATGAATGGGCTGTGATTTTAGTATTTTTAAGCAGAGGTCAATAATTTGTACGGCCCTCGGAGGATGTTGAAAAAATGTAAATGGCCCTTGAGAGGAAAAAGGTTCCCCACCCCTGGACTAGAATGACAAATAGCGTTAGTTCCACCTATTCCGAAATCGTTTAATCATAAACTTTTTTTTTTCATTTTCAGGGGGGCCACAGGGGGGTCCAAAGTCAGTGTTAGGGGGGCACTGCTCCCCCCCCCCTCCCTCCTAGAACCGCCCCTGTATAGGAGTGTTACGGTGATAACTAGTAAAGGTAAATGTTATATCTGCAGTTTAGCAGGCTGACTTTCTGCTTCTTATCTGCATAAACCACAGGCTTTTTATGAGAAGCTTGGACAGTGTGGCGGGCTGTTTAGAGTCACTACAAGCGGAGACACCTGATTGGCTGGACAGCAGACCGGAAGTGCGTCTGTTTCCCAGCTGTGCTGAAAACAAAACAAGGCAAGCTGCGACTGGTGAGTGCTCAAACACAGCCATCTGCATATCAAATCATGACATCATAATAGCGGCTAGGAGTCGTTTTAAGACACGGTGACTGAGTAAATCGCTGTTAATCGTTTCGTTTCGCTGATTTAACGGAAGATGTGTGGCTGTGCTGAGCTCACGTGTTAGCTGTTGTTATGTAACACAGTCTAGCACGTCTGCTATTGTTTTGGTGCACTGATGCTGTACAGCTTCAGTCACGTTCTTACCTTGTTATGAAGGGGGTGTTTTAATTTCGTAGCTAATAATGATGTGCAGATGCTCAAAGCTTTCATTTTAACACAGCTGCAATCAAACAAACAAAGGTTACACACTGTGTCCTTGCTCCTACAGTGTCAGACCTTAGGAAAGGCCTGCGTATATTCTATCGTTTTTTTAAAAAGCCACTATAACGCCTTTCATTCTATGTCTATTTGTTTTAGCAATGTGAGAGACTACATCCACAGCTGTAAATGGTAGCATGGAATGCGTCAACTCCAATGATCAGTTGCATTTCAATATATTGTATCAGTGCTCAGTTATTATATGAGTCCAATCTTTAATTGAAAGTAACCGCTGTTTTTATTTATGGATTCAACAGTCTATTTTTAAAGGTATTTTGATAACAACGGTATATTCATATTTTCTTGGAAATTCTTGGCTTATCTATAAAATCATATGATAACTGATAAATTAAGATCAATCATTTACATAAAACAATGTAAATACTGCAATAAACTGTTATAGTGAAAGCAGTCACAACATTTTTGAAGATAATGTATCACATGGTTTCACATCCTTGTCAAACTAATTTCTGTTTTTGGAAATGTTGGATTTGACTATCACTTTTGGCAACCTGCACATAAAACTGATATTTTAACAAGGTCTCAGTCTGTAATGTCTTTATTACATTTCTAAATGTATTGGAGCCAACATACCACATTTTCTCGCTTTAGCATCACAACAGAGTGTAATACTTGGAGACATCTGTCTATCAAGTTAACATGGTACCAAGGAAAATGAACTATAGAATTGTTCACTTTAGGCACTACAGCATTGGCTTCACGTTCAGCTTTTGTTTATTGTCTTGGCTGCTGTATGTCCAACTACTCTTGACGTATCATATTTTGATGTAGCATCATCCATGGTGTTAAGCTCTCTGTGTTTACTCTGTCTTGTATCTTTGTTTTCCAGCACCATGATGGATGAGCTGGTGCAGGACCTGGTGTCGGCTCTGGAGCAGACCTCAGAGCAAAGCAAGCTGGGAGAGCTGTGGCAGGAAATGGTCCTGAGTCCGCTGCACCAGCGCCGGCAGATCCGCCGCAGCAGAGGCCACAGACGCTACCGTCAATCTTCCCTCTATCCGCTGCAGCACAGACGCTGCTGGATCGAGGCCTCGGAGTCCAGCTTAGACGAAACTAAAGGACACAGAGAGAAGTCTTCCTCCTCCATCGCCGCATCTGTGGCCAACTGCAGTGACTCTGACGACGTGACCCCCACCAACCGATGGCGCTCCGTAATGAGAGGCCCGGTCAGGAATAGGCAGCCTTCCTGGCCAGAGTCCGACTCCTTCACCGAGAATAATCCAGGACGCCAGCTCAGGAGGAGGAGGAAGGTCAAACGTATGACCTCAGACGTCACGGTTAGGTTGCAGCAGAAGTTAAAGGTTTCCAGTGTAGATGGGAAAAGAAGACAGAAGCCGTCCAGGATGCAACATCTGGCGGGATCCAAGAAAAGGTCTGGAAGTTGGGTGGCAGCAGACCGGCCGACTGAAGGAGCCCGGCTGATGGGGAAGGAGTGCTGGAAGAGGAAGATGGCCAAGGAACACAGAGATGCTGCAGATGAGAACATGTCTGAAGGGTAATGTTACATTCATTATGTTTCCTACAGTAGCTCCAGTCAAAAGTCGCCATCCATTTAAGATTAGATCATTTTTTCTAGGTTAATCATTTGTGAAAAAGAAGCAAATCCAGTTTTCAGAAGCCGACATTTAATTTACCGTACTGCCACAAGCCAAATGTTAACCCTGTCATTGTTTCAAAAGTCAGGATTAAAACCATTCTGAAAAAGGAGCTCAAAACTCCAAAAGCCCTTTTTACCCTTTAAATGGAAAGTTACCAAGGCAGTTAAACCCATAACATAAAAGTCATGGGCATAACTACTATCAGACAGGAGCAATTAAACATGGCGACATTTAAGATGATCTATGCTGCCTGTCTTCATCGAGCCACTTGTCAATATTCAGCATGTCCTCAACCAAACCAGAAAAAAGTATCACAATCATATCACTCCACTTTAAAGTATTGAGTTGACATTAAAAATGAATGATAGTCTCTTCATCCTCATCTCCTATAGCTGGAATGATCACCAGGGAGGGATCTTTGATAGTTATGCCTCCGGGCATCTGCCAGCTCATTATTTCCTTTCCAGCAATATTGTCACAAATAAATAAGTGACTTGGTGTGGTATTGATTTGTTTTGAAATGAATTCCTTTCTGTCCCAGTGTCCCAGACTGCACCGTCTTGTGTGCATTTTATTTAGCGAAACTAAATGTGTCTGTAACAGGCAGCACAGAGTTTGTTAATACAGTGAAGCAAACATTCAAATATATTGTAGAATGAAAAAGACTCAATGTAACAATTATATTTAGCTGTCACCTAGTCCATGCTTTTTCTAATATAACAAAACAACAATTTAGTCTTTTGAACAATGGTAAAGCTAAAAAGAAATGGTTTCATTTGTCTTTTTTTGCCAAAGCAGCAGTCTACAACCCAAATCCCTTCAATTTTATAGCAGCTTTTAACGATAAGTGTATTGTAAAGTGCTTTAGATAAGATGTAAGAAGCTACAATGATTAAATATCATTCAGTTTGGATCAAGGTTCAAGGTTCTTTATTGTCAAACTAACATAGCTACAGAGTAATTATGTCATTGAAAATCTTAGGTCACAGGCTTCTCCAACAATGCAACACAATAATACAGATAAGTATACACAATATTACAAAAAGAAAAATAGTTTTAAAAAAGTGTGGGAAAAAAAAGTGGAATAGTGCAATACGAGTCTATATACAAGTTATTGGAATGATAATAGATAAATAATTACTAAGTAGCAGATGAATGTTATGAGATTGTTTCAGCAGTTCAGTTGTTTAACAGTCTTATTGCCTGCGGGATGAAGCTGTCTCTGTGGTGGCTTTTAAGGATGATCCTACTTTAAATATATATATTTTTTTTTCAGAATGTATAAATAGTGTTTCTGCATTAAATACATGACATGTTTAATGAACTGATAAATAGACAGAATTAATGGGAAGTGCACTTCAGTTGTTTTAATATAATATTCATTAACAGTCTTGAGCCTTGGAGTTCCCATTGTCCACGTCTACTCATGCTCCTCACAGGGTACTTCCTTTGCTGATCTCATTATCTGTTGATCTATAAAACCTGTAGAAGAAGAAGAAGAAGACATTTGGAGTAATGTGTATTGGGACAGACAGAAGGCTTTACATCTTCTGGTTTAATTTGTGCTGACCTCCCTAGCCCCTAAACGGTACTTGTTTTCTTACTTTATGGAAAAATCAATAGTCGTTCTGACAGAAAACAGCTCCGGAGAAGAAATAAATGGGAACACCATGGCACGCTGTCAATCATTTCTCACTTACACAATGCCAACACTCTTGATTGCTGCTCAGCAGACTGCCACACCGAACCGAGGGCTGAACAATCTGATGGTTAAGACAAAGGATACGAGCAAATGTCAGCATTGATGAAGGGTTGACACTGACAGTGGTACAACAGCAACATTTATACTCAGAGAGTGCACTGCCCATTTAATGTCACACACAGATGCCATTGTTGAAATGTCTTTTGAAGCACTTCTTTGGTCTCCATTCATTCCATTAACCTCCTTCATATGAAGTGTCTGGTCTCTTTAAATGTGCCTCTCCTCAAGGTCACTCCTCTTCCGCGCACACTGAGCAGAGCGTTGCCTTCAGCCACCCAGGTTCAAGGGGAGCAGATGTTGGCGGCTCCAGTTGGGCTCCACATCCTTGATTAGAGCTGGCCCAGCCTGCTGGCAGTGAGGCCACCTGGCACCCAGGCTGGCCCAGCGAGCAGGCCTCACCTGTGGGTAGACGCCGTCCCGGGCCCAGCCTCCGTCTCCAGCTGCGAGCTGCTACCGCTGACTTCAACCCCGCCACCAGAAAAAAAAAGAAGCTTGTTGTTCCCACACTGCGCTGTAATTTATTTTTTGAAAAGTATACGACGAGTTTTCGTACAGCATTTGCCGAAGTTAATTTTCATAAATCTCTGCGACTAATCCAATTACTGCAGCTGAGGGATGGTGGGATAACCTTATAATCAGACACCCATGGAAGAGGGCATGGATTTGGGTTGGGCCGGCTTGTTTGAAGAGCCTACAGATCCATTGTTATCAGCGCTTTGCCCCCCCCCCC
>NW_011339306.1:166984-175130 GCF_000735185.1 Notothenia coriiceps | reverse complement strand
CCCCCGTCTCTGCCTCTTCTTTATTCCTCTGCAGAATGAGCCCGAGCTCAATAAATGGCGGCTAGCCTGTAATCTCTGTGCAAACTGCTCTGCCTCTCCCAGGAGTTGAGGATTATATCCTAATGATTAGTGCTCATCTGGATACTGTGTTTTGCTTCACCTCTCCAGCTTGTATAGAGACAATAGGGCCATGTGGGGACTTAAGTTCACTTCTAAAAACACAGCAGTGCAGTTTTTGTCTTTGCCCTTGCCTTTGTCTCACCATGGACATATGGCACTTTATGTAATTAAGACTTATTTGCTTTATAGCACCTAATCCAAGATAGAATACTTAAAGACTGGGGGAGGTGGTTTTTTGTGTGTCAGCCAAAGACCAAGTTTGCCCCAAATGTTTGTCAACTTTTCTCGACAAAGGTCACTGCTGAGAAAAGAAGAGGTGTTTCTTTTGGTCCCAAGAAAAATGGGGGTCTCAATTATTCATTGCATTAATTAGGCAGTGCTTAATGAAAACGGTCTCACACATCGGCCCTGTGCTGCTCCAAGCGACATCACATTACACCTTTAATACGGATAAATACTTAATGGGTGTCTTTAATTAATTGTTTATACCTGTGACTCTTCTTAAACTTTGAACAAAATCCCTTCAATAAGATGAAAACACTTTACTAAGATGGTTACCTATATGGAAGAAGACACCACACTGCTGGTTGATCATCACTTATTGTAATAAAGGTTGTGTAATGAAGCATCAAATCCAAAATGGTTGTTTTTGTAGAGCTTGTGGCTGTGTCCTCTACTGATGTTGGAGGGTTGTGTGCTCCAGATGTCTGCCAGTGTGTCCAGAGGTGGGGTACAGCTGAGCAGAGGCCTGGGGAGTCAGTCTGGAGAGATGGGCTGAGGGGGAGGGGGGGTGGACAGTCCAGGACTGCTACGCCCCGGCTTCCTCCAGATTCCCCGGAGAGGCCTGCTCCCTCTCACATCTGCTTCTTGTAGATGTGAGAGAAGATGGTGCGCGACCATCTGGCCAGGAGGACGCGCAGGCTGGACGGACCATCTCTGATCCTGCTTCACTTAAAGGCCTCTGCAATATGGGGAAGCACGGTATCAGCGCATATCTGACCCTCCAGCTTTCTGCTATGAGCAAGGTCAGCGATGAAGAACAGGAAGCAAAATGCAAGGCAATCAAAATCATCAGCCCTCTCATAAAGTCGTTATTAAAATGTATAGCTGGGATATATACCTTTCTTCTAGTCTACAAATGTCACAGAATAGTTTTTTCTTCCTAAAAAAGACAAAAATCTAGCAAAATAATTTTCAAAAATACACAAGATATAAAAGGAAAACAGTTCATTATTAGCTGGATGTCTTACACTGATGCTGTACATCTACAGGAATGTTGATATTATATCATTGTCCTGAAATAAATACATATTTGCATCTTTTTTTAAATGGCTAAGAGATTTCAAAAAGATAGCTGGCCACAGCAGTTTTTTGTTGTTTTATATGTTGTGAAAAAAAAGTACATTTGGTTGGAACTATTTTCACCTGCGGATCGATACACATTAGTGAGCATTTATGGCAGCAGTGCAACCTAAACTGTATCAGAATGATTCATTATAAATGAATACAGGTCCTCAGTCACACCAAGATGGATTGATGTGATTTCTCTTTCGATTCAGAAACAAGCTTTTGGAAATAGAAAACTGTTGACATATGATTGTTAGAAGTAAGCAATGACAGCATTGGAACAGTTATGTTTCAGGGAGAGGAAATCCTTTATTTGTCCCTCCATCTTTGTCCCCTCCACCCCTCCTCTTATTCCCCCGCTGACCTTGGGGTGTCTGGAGGTCCCAGTTCAAGGTGGCTGAGGTGTGAGAAAGGCAGGGAAACCCAGGGTGGTCTGGGGTAGCAGAGGGCGTGGAGGCACTGTAACAGGGGTTGGCCTGGGGGTGTGGAGAGGAGCAGTGAGGGAGCAGAGGGGGGGCGAGCGGTGGCAGCCCACACAGCAGATGTTGGCCAGTTGTTGTGAGGAAGCAGCATGTCTGTGGGCCGCGCTGTGTGTGGGGCACACCCAGAGGGAGGGGCGGGCAGGGGAATGTGTTTCGCTCTCCTGTCATCCTCCACAACGCCGGCCAGATTAGATTGGAGCTGACAGCGGAGGATATTCAATTAGATTGTGCATGTCACTCAGTGGCTTCGATCAGAGCCTCTCCTCATGCCTTTGTGTTCGCTATCGCAACGAGGGAGAACACGGCACGCTCTGTCTTTTTCTGTCATTTACATTTATGTCGACCTCTAGATTCTGACTTCTCCATTATTTTGTATAAGTGAATGTTAAACATCCACATCACAGGGGCATGTACATTTCTGATTCACATTGTTCACGTTTCAAACGCTTAAACCCTGTCTGACCTAAAGAACCCACCAGGTTTCAAATGACAAATCAAAACAGGGTCCTCCATCCTCAAATGTCACTGATATTAAAGAAACAGCTGATCATTCACATGTGATGTTTCTCTTCTTTTCTTGCAGGGAAACCAGCAGCACATGCAGCAGTGACCCTGGCCTCTTCACCAATGATGAGGGAAGACAAGGTACTCAAAGAAATCCTCATTTGAATGTATGGTGGGAACAATTGAACAGCAAGGTTCAATCAAGTAACTGCTTTGATTTAATGTATTTGGAGCTCACAGATGAAACGTTCATGATCTAGGAAAAGAAAAATGAAGAGTTGTCAGATTTGGACGATAGATACCCTCTGAGGGAATGCTGGGGCTTGAGAGGGAGGTTTCGATACAATGGGCTGGTTGCTGGGCACCCAGGCGACTCTAATAAGACGTTGTCATGTCGTGTTAATGAGCGCTGAAGCCTTTGCTAATCTCATTAGCTGTGGTGGGGCCAGGCGGCCTCTGATTTAACAGTTGTCACTACACCTTGACTGTGAGAGGCATGCTTCCTGCGTGCTCTTTGCTGACTGACAGGTCTGAGAAGAGCTCGCCGTCTGGGGACAAGACCGGTGTTGTCCGGTTGGTAGAGTGTAGTTAAAGGGGTTTACCCTAAAAGATATCCAGTCATTATTGACGCACTGATCCGTCAGTCCAATCTCCACTCCTAGGATCACCAAACAACAGCTTCTTCTAAACTATAGCCCTCAGATATACCCCTATATAGCTCATCCTCCATTTCAAGTGTTTTTTCCCCCAATTGAATGCATTGTGAGAACAAAGGTTAAATATGAACCTCCTTTTTTCCAACATTATCCTCAATCAGTAATCTAGTTAAAGGTTCAACAAAGTTACTTGCTTTTTGGACAAAGCAGGGGTTGCTAAGGCATATTAATGAAATCTGCAATGGTTTTACATTTGTACAAATATGCTAGTTAGCATCAGGCTGCAGCAGCATCATGCTAACCGAAGTGACTTCCTCCCTGTCCCGTGTACAGGCGATGACGAGCAGAGCGACTGGTTCTTCGAGGGGGACTGCGGGGTCGGGACCAGTGTAGCCGGACTGCTGCCCGGCTGGGACTCGGACGGCCAGCTGGACAACCGGCCCCCCCCCACCTTCCTGCAACCTGCAAGGCCCCCTCAGAGAGGTATGCACTGCCTTTTTGTGCTTTAGACACATTATAACTAACATTGATGATGTACTAAACATGATTTTGCGACAAAGGAAGGTAACTGTGCGTCTTGTGGTTGCAGGGTATCGGTATCACTCACGCCTGAAGCGAGTGCCTGGCTCTGCCGCCTGCTGCATGAGGAGGGACAGGAGGAGGCTCCCCAGCAAGGTTAAAGCAAACATCTTCCTCTGCCGTAGGACACATTTGTTAAGGTCTTTGTGTCTGACTACTATGCATGTTTGATTTGTGTTTTACAGAGCCAGGGCATGCCGGTGTTTGTAGAGAGGCTGAGACAATACTCCCAAGATCCTTACCAGAGAGAGTAAGATATACTGATGAAAAATAATTCAACTGAAAACACAACTCATGTGGTATCATCATCATCATCATTTTGCACCTAGTGATGATACTCTGTTTTGTCCTTTTAGCTTTTGGCGGCCTCCTGTTGGAAAGCGAGACAGAAGCCAGGTACATTACCTTGTAAATCTCTTCACTCCACTTTCTTGCTTTAATTCCAGACTCTAATCTTATTGATACTTTTAATTTCCAGTTAAACCCTTTGTGCCAATTACCCGTGTGTCAGAGAGCTCCGGTCTCAGATGTTCTTCCTCAATCTGCAGAAACAGGTAGTGGATGTGAAGCAGGCTCTTAAGGGCCTATTGCAGACTCCATTCCGTTTTTTTTTAATCAATGCTCAATATATTGACGGACCAGTCACTGACCGTCTCATTGAAATGTATCTGTTACAGGGCAAAGGTCGCTGTTTACTATAGAAATCTTTGTTAAGCCAAATGTTGCTGGAGTTCCAGGCATCTTTTGGCTGAGTCTAGCTTACATTTCTCACGGCTTGGGCTTTCACGGACTCAAATGCTGTGTTAATATAATAACCATTTCGTGGATTTGTAAAAAGTATTGAATTGGTAACTTGGTACAAACTAAGCATGCACATTGAGTAAGGTGGCAAAATACAGACATTATCATAAAAATAGTAATCACACGAAATAAGCTTATTATCCACATTTAACATCCTACGCGTGGACATTCGATATGTGCGGACAAAGTACAAGACTTCTGAAAAATGTTATGAGCATCAAACCGGGTTTATTAGCATTTATTATAGAACTAGTTAAGTTGATAAAACAACGTTGAGTGTGTTCTGAGCTGATAAAGTGGTCCCCAGGGTCTACATAAACAGAAGATAAGTGTTGATGTCAACCCTGTCCCAAAGTCTAAGGCAAAGTGACAATAGACAGCTACAGTTCGATGCAGCTAAAACTTCAAAATGAAATAGTTTTCAAGGTCAGCGTTCCCAAAGAGAACTACTATGTGTTGACATAGTTGTAATGCAGTTTCAAATCCCTGCATTTCTGGGACTGCACAAAAAATAAAATAAAGAGGTTTATCCAAGAGATGTTTGTCAAAGCATCTCATCGCTCGCAGTCATCCCTGGATCTGTTGGATCTGCATGGGGGACGTTTGAGGAGCCGCTTAGCCCCCTTGGCCTGGAGACTGTGGGACTCCTCATTGTATTGTTTCCACTCGGCCTATTTATGGTGCATTCTTAATTTGGTTTCACACACACACACACACACACACACACACACACACACACACACACACACACACTCCTTGTCCTCCCTCTCTCTTGGGTTAGTTCACAGAGCGCTCCAGCACTCCTTGATGAGGGGCAAAAACACGACTGCTATGAAAAGCCCCCGACTTCTTAGGGCTTTCTTTTCTAAACTGGCCCTTTCTTCTCCACCTGAAAGGTTCCTTCAGATTCCAGTTTGAGGCATTGTGAATACTAATTTCTCTCTATTAAAAAGCCCTCATATCCCTGCCATGCTCTCATTTGAATGGCGGACTCAGGGGAGACCTCTTAATTCCTTTATAGTGGGATTCAAGACCCTTCACTTCAAAAAGTATAAATCATACTCCCAAATGAATGAGGGAGAGAGGGGGGATTGACGAGAGGGGCTTCTGATGTGTCCCGTTGGACGGCACGAGCTGAATCCATCTCCCCAAGCTGCTCAAATCCACTCTCCAGTGAGATGGAGGCTCTGTCCTCACGACCCAGCTCTGCTCACATGGCACCGTTCACCTCCTCTAACTTCCTCCAAAACCCACGTTCACATGCAGACACAACACCAGTTACACTTATTGTGTTGCATTACAATGAGGAATAGTATAATTGCTCATGCCTGCGCCTAACAAACTTTAAAACGCCCTCTCCTGATCTCACTTCACTATATTTTCATTTCTTTCCGAGCATCTAACCCGCGTGATCGATTTCTCGCGCTGAGCTCCCATACATCTGACTTTTCTTTGTTTCCAAACACCCTTGAGAGAAAGTGTTTTCTCTGTGGGCAGAGTGTAAGCATTAATCTTGTATGGCGGCCAGGTTGAAATGATACTGTATTAATAAAAGCTGTCATCTCCTGTTTGCCGCCAGTTGACGGCGACAATCAGAGATTTGATGTTAAGTGATAAAGGCTGTTTGAGGTTGCTTGCTGTTTATCCTCGTATCGGCGTGTGAATAGACGCCATGCTTTGTGGGATTTGGCTGTAATGCTCGGGGCCGGCGGGCGCGTTAAAATGCATAACTGCCTCCCTGAGCTGAGCCAGGCAGCGGCAGCTTTTATCTATTGACTTATTTATTTCTAAATGACACTTGCGCTGTGAGATAAATCATAGCCTTACGCCACTCTCTTCCCCAGTTTTCATTTTAATTGTGAGATCTCGGTGTCAGCAGTTAGTATATTGGTGTGAGTGGCCTATTGATTATTGATTTGGAGTTATTGATTACGCTCCCTGGAGACCCTAATCCTTTCTGATTCATTTGAATACCTCTATTAATCTTAAGATCCTGCTCACACCTGAAGCACCGTGTACCCTAATGAAAATAGATGGCCATTTTGTAACTGTGGCCCCTCACTCCTCTTTTGATTTATTATTTTTAATTGATATATTTGCTTTTGGATGTGGGCGCCAAAATTACAATTGACCCTGTGTCAGAGCTGTTTTACTCTGCACCCTGAGGGACTGCGCTGCATTTAAAAGTGTCTCATATGACCTGAAAAATCAATTTTGGAGACTTGTCCCTCAGTGTCCTTGTGTCTTTGACAGAATTGAGTTGTTTTTAGCCGTCTTCATTACGTATTATTAGTTTTTTTCATTGCTTATTGCCCCTGAGTCAATCTTTGTTTTCTCATCACAGTTTCTGTATATTTAGGGACAAAACAACTGGGCAACATCTGTCCTGCTGTTATAAACTGATGAAGTAACAGATGTTGAATAATAAAAACAGTGTTGTGCATTTTTTACCACTTCCCCCAGTTTTACACGGAGCCATGTAACATGCTTATTAAAAGTCTTTGGGTTCTGCTCTGAGATGAATGGTGTGTTTTGGCTTGGTTAATGAGCCAGCTGATGGTATTCTCATGTTTGATTAGCATTGTGCTGAGGGTCTCGGTGGGCTCCTGGCTCTGCCTCTGAGCTCCCTGCAGCCTGAAGGGCCCTCGCCTCCCTCCAGGCTGCAGGGGCCCCGGGGTGCTTCGGACTCGGTGTAATGAGGGAAGAGATTGAGGGATGGACCTCCACACATTAAGACCAAATTCATCAGGGTATTACTTTTAATACCGCAGGCGGGACTCGTGAAATAATGCAACGTTTAAGCGGGGGATCGATTTTGGAATTAAAAAGTTAGTTTGCAAAGATTTACTGTGGGGAGTTCCATGCCTGAGCTCTTTATCAGGGCCGCAAATGGCTGGTTATGTGCTGTCCGACAGAGCTACGATTGAGGGATCGATAGGCGCGTGATTTACTAACTGGAGTACAGGTAATCAATAAGTATAAAAGTAAATGAAATATGCATTACTGGGATTTTATTAGAGAGGGGTAGCAGGGAGAGAATAACGGTCAGGCCATTTCTTTTTATATCTATTGATTATACAACATAGAGACTTCGCTCAAAGCATGCCCCGCTCAGCTCTCGACACCCTGCGCCTGCCCCCCCGTCATGTGATTTATGGTTGTTGAGGTCATGGAACACGCTGCCTGTTAAAAGGCTGCCCTGACGGGGCCTTATTGTAGCATGTGCCTGTTAGGGTTGTGAGCTTTATGAAGCCTGCCGTCCGTGAGGAGCGGCGCTGGATAACAAGGAGCGTCGTGCTGCATGAGCCTCGGTTCTGCAGTCTGTCGTGAATTCATTTTTACAAGTTGTGCTTATTGGCATTTTCAAACAGCATTGTTGTTTAAATCTTCTCTTAGATGCAGTTAACCTGTTTATAATAAGCAGAATGTGCAAGATTTTAACTCAAATGTTCTGTCATATCTTACGGTAGCTCCCTCACACACTCCAACTGTGTTTTACTCAATCTGTCCCCCTCCTCCCATGCACACACTCCCATGCACACACACACACACGCGCTCACACACACACACACACACACACACACACAAACACACTGTGTTTGAACACTCTGTTTACAAATGATGAATTACACATAATGCAGCTGAGATACACACATG